>NW_010121630.1:343-56971 GCF_000699245.1 Pterocles gutturalis
GTTTGTCTGCTTTGGTCCTTGCAGACCTGCTGCTGGTGGGTCCCTCCCCCAAAGTACCTTGGTGTATCTCCTCGTGCAGATGTGAAAAGACAGCTTTAATCTTGAGCTAGGGCATTGGCAGGAGTTAGTCCACAAGGCCTAAGCCTGTCAGGCGAAGAGGCCTTATGCAGGTGACAGATGGATACAGAGCTGACCCCGCTTGTACCATATATGAGCAGGCAACTTGAGATTCGTGATTTCAATTTATCGCCCTTTGGACACAGGTTAACAGTGGTGTAATGGGTAATCTCCCACTGGAAGAAGCAGCAGCAATGGGTGACGAAGAAGATTCACAGCCTGAGAGAACTTTTGCCCTGACCAAGTCTGGGCTTAAACAGATCTTGCTGCCTTGTGATGCATAGAGGAACCAAACAGAAGGGAGCAGCAATCTCCCACCCACTTAAAAGAATTCATATACACAAAAGCCTCTGTCATCTTAGAGTGGAAGAAACACAAACAAACCAGGTTGGCTTGTACCAGTCTAAAGTTTAAAAACAATGTGTGAAGCAGTAACAATGCTGAGTTCAAAGGTGTCCAGAATACTGTGGATGAAACCCATGGTCCACTTGTCCTTCCTTTGGTGCTCCTGTGAACTCTGGATTTTACTACTATGAATATTTTGAAGTGACAGCTCCCATTCCAAAGAGCAGGGAGTTGTCAGGGCTGTGTCCAGCCTTCAAGAAAGGGCGTGCTGTAGTGGGTGGGAATGAACAGGTCACCTTCCATTGGACTTGTTTAATTTGTTTTATAAGTCTCTATGGATTCGCAGATGCAACCCCTGATATGACCCCAGAGATAGCTGCATAAGAGCAGATACTGTACTACTACAGTTATTTCTTTTCAATATAGTTTTGCCCACTCTATAAAGATTGTGCTGTCTCAGCTGGATCAGGATAGTTTGTGGGAGGTTTTATGTAAGTGCAACAGTAAGGTCATCTGGATGTCGCTCTTGTCTCCTGCAGTGATTTAAGCCTGTGCTCTCCCAAAGTTGTGTCCTGTGAACTGGCTCAGTTTTTTCAGGAACTGAGGCTTACGATAGATTCGTTTGTTCCCATCTTCAAAATTAAAGTTAATAAATACCCTACAAATGCAGTTCAGAGTCTTGATCAACCACTTAAATAGCATGTTTCTCAGTTTGAAGATTAACAGTGCTGGAGAATTGTAAAGTGATTAAGTGCATGTAACTACACAGTGCAGCAACTTGTTAATACTCAGGTTATGCTTAACTCCATAAACAGACAGCTCAGAATATTTGCCAGGCCTCTGCTTGAGGTGGGCAACAGCCTTCCTGTTCTTCCTCTCTCCCACCCCAGAATCATTTCACTTCAATAAACATGCATGATCGACAAGGCAAAGTATTTATAGTGCCATCTAGCTAAATTTGTAGCTGACACTTCTTTTCATTCTGTCTTAAAACCCTGTGAAATTCTAGCAGCAGAAATTAAAGTAACAAAGCAGACCCACTTTACAGTTGAGCAGTGAATGGGCAGGGAATGCCACACTTAAGACTGCATATGCAGCAGCTGGTATATGCTAAAGAGGCCATTTGGTGTGAAAAGTAACGTGTAAGAGGCAATGGTTTTGGTGTTGTTTTTTTTTTTTTTGGTTTTTTTTTTTTTTTTTTAAACAGCTTTGGAAGGAGCATACCAAGTGAAACAAAGTAACGCAGCCTTCTCTTCTGTGGGACTATCACTTGCACAGAAGACTTCACAGGAGTAGAAGTTGTTCAGTCCATTACATTTATGGGCGAGATCACAGAATCATAGAACAGTTTGGGTTGGAAAGGACCTTAGAGATCATCAAGTTCCAACCCCCCTGCCATGGGCAGGGACACTTCCCACTAGACCAGGTTGCTCAAAGCCTCATCCAGCCTGGCCTTGAACACCTCCAGGGATGGGGCATCCACAGCTTCTCTGGGCAGCCTGTTCCAGTGCCTCACCACCCTCGCAGTAAATGAACGGTAAGACATTATCCTCCTGTTATATGACACCATTAAAGGCTATTTTATTGCTCAGTTCATGAAAGGTGACACGAGCCATTCATCCCTGTCTTCATAAGGCCACATCAGAAACAGATGGCACCTTAGGAGTCACCAGCCTGTTCTCCCATCTTAAGGTAGGATCAGCTATACTTGGTCTATTCCAGATAGCTGTTACTCTGGTGTGTTAAAATCTATACAAGGAGGAATTCTGAGAAAAATCAAGGAAGTGCCTTCCAGTTCTTTGCTAAACTTGGCATTCAAAAGCATTCCCTGATGTCTCATCTAGGTCTGCCTTGACTGCTGCAACTGAAGCTAGCATCCCATTCGCCACAGTGAGAAAGGTATGTTCATCTTGGTAGCAGTCTCCACCTGAAGACAAACATTTAGGGATTTCCTTCTTTACTCTGCCCAAGGCTTCTGATCTGCCCTTGTCACGTTTTTCAAGTCCTTTAGTTACTATTTTTACATGCCTCTGGGTTCTTTCCGCCTGATCCATCTGTTTCGTGAAAGGCACTGCCCAAACCAGAAGGTACTCAGCTGACGCTCCCTTGATGCCATGCAGGACAGAGCGATTGCCCTCTACTTCACCCTGTGTCCCTCGGTATTCTTCCTATTCTACCTTTCTATCGGCAGCATGACCCTAGCGCACATTTAGCTTGTGACCACATCACCCATGGAGAGCTGCTAGGTTTTTCTTTCCCAGTGGCCCAGGTGGAGCATGTGCTGGGGGAGTGTATGGGGAATACTGAAAGGATTGCGGAGCAATCTCATTAAAAGCACATGGCTGGCAGGTAGGAGTTGTGCTGCGGGGTGCATCTCTGCTGCTGGCTTGCCATGTGATTGCAACTTTCCACTTCTCTCTGCTGTACCTCAGTTTCCCCAGCTATAAAGCAGAGACAGTCATGCGTCACACTTGCCAAGCACACTGAGATCCGCATAAAAATGCGCAAAGACAGCTGGTTTTCTTTTGGAAGAGGAAAACAAGGAAGGTGGCTTGTAAGAAGTAAAACAAAACGTTATTTTTTAAATTTTGTTTCATTTATTTGGCAGTAATATCCAAACCCCCCTGCTTCAAAAAATTACAAAATCAAGTTAAAATAAGTGCACTAAGGAAATCTACAGAATACTGATAAATTTCACACACATACAGGAGGGAATATAGAGGGAGGAGTGGGACTTTTTTTGTTTGCTGCTTAAATTTGGCTTTTTGGAAAAAAAAATGCCTTCCCTGCCCCTTGCAGTCTGTACAGCAACTGTCCCAGAGGGCAATGGCTGGAGTCCAGCACCTCCTTCCCCAGCAGCCCCATCACCCTGCAGAACTTAGCAACCGGTCAGCCTGCTGTGGGGTACAGTCTGCAATCGCTCACCAAATGGTTGCCCTTCCCCTCTGTGCAGGGACGCAAGATGTTTTGGTCCTGTTTGGGTACCATAGCCCTTAGAAAACCTGCATCGCTCTGCACAGCTATGTTTTCCCTTTCAGGGCACAAGGAGGAAAAGGCTCCATAGGCAGACCTTTCTGTGGAAGCATGGTCACTGCGTTCCGACCCCGCTGGCCCAGGCTATCCTAGGAGATGTTACATGGCTTGTCAGGGGGCTCAGCTTGCCTTGCCTGAGATGGCAGCCCATCCCTCTGCCTTCAGTGCAAGCGCAAGCTCTGTAAACCTCAACTGCCAGCACCCACCTCACCAGCTCTCCCCAGCAGCCATCCTTGTAGACTGCGTGTGCACAGGAGACAGGAAGGGGACTAGAGAATGGATCATATAATGCAGCCTTCAGCAGTCCTTCAGCCATAGATTAGCTTCCCCTTCCTGCACATCCTCTGCTTCTCCTAGTTGGAGATTCTTCTGACAATAAGATGTTATCCCCATCCAGGGAAAGCCTTTAAGGCAAGCTGTTGTGTTTTCTCTAAGGCACTTTAATGATCCAAGCTGGAAGGAATGAGCTGGGAGGCACGAACTACCTTTCAGAGCAGGGCTGGAATAAAGCAAAACATTTATTAACAATGTTCCTGTGACTCCAGATCCAGCACATGAAGCTGTTTCGCTCATACTGTTGGGAAGGAGTGAGCCTATGTCTCGTGGGTGCTCCTGTTCCACCAACCACTTCCTCCAGTGCCACCAGAACACAATGACTCTGTCCCATTATAGCACTGTCCTCAGCTCCCGTGGACTCATTCCCCTCACCTTCACTGGTGACAGCTTCTCAAAGGCAGACCCTCATGGGAAAAGAACCAGCTCCCTTCTGTATTTATTATGCCAACACCTCCGAGCATGGCAGGGTAGATTATGATTCTCACTGGAAATGTGGCACTGTGCCAAAGTCAATGGAAGTCCTCTGGGTTCACATTAGGAAGCTCAAAGACCAGAAGCCTTTAACAAATCTGGCTCATGGGCGAGACCACAGGAGGAACAAAGCTTTCTTCTTTGCATACACTTGCTAGGTACCAGTTCATTCTTCCTCTCCAAGGAAAGCCCTGTGCAAAAAGGGGAAGGTTGGGACAAAAGACCTGCTGATCTTGACTCAAGCAGAACACTCTTTGCAGATGCAAGTGAAGTTTCAGTTGAGTTAGCCCTAGGGACTGCAAGACACCTGGCAACAACACTGAAGTTGCTCACAAACAGGAAGATGGAAGTCATAAGCAGTCATCTCGACTCAGGGTATGTGAAACTGCTTGGGATGCACAGCAGGGGCATGAAAGGAATGTGGAAACAGGATGTTCAGGTGTGTGAGTGTACAATGTACATTTGACAACTGCAGGAGAACATCAGCTGGGCTTGAAGCTACAGAGGTGATTGTCAACAAAACAGCATTTCATCTATAGCTAGGACCAATGCTCTGAGAAAAGGGTCAGACGAAAATGACCCACAAAGGGATGTGAGGCTGGTCAAAGATGGTCTGATCAAAGACACTGTGAAATGCGTTAGTAATGAGGCTTTCAGCCCTGACTCCAAACTCAGACCTGGAATCAAAGAATAATGCTGCTGCCTCACCTCAGAGGAAGATAGAAAGCCCAAGATGATGGCTAACAGCCCGGATTCCAACTAACAGTTTTTTACATAGTTAAGCCTTTTAAGATACCCTACTAATGGGATTGCCTGGTCCCTCTGTCTCTAGACTACTTGGCACATCCCTCTGGGCAATTTAGAGAGGCATGAGCATGGACTTTCAGCACGTGGTCAATGCTAGCTAAGAGAGCAAAAGCTAGAGAGAGCTGCAGTGTCAATCTGTGTGTGGTGAAACTAACCACATCCAGCCCTGTCTCTTCTTCCCATGAGGACACTGCTGTCCCCAGCTGAGAAATACCCTGTAGTGCAGGGCTCACAAGTTGCTTGTGGTGTTTGTGGTGCCTGAGCGCAGTGCGATACAAACTGTGCATGGGCATTACAGCACTGTCAATAACAAAAACCCACAGGCTGGGTTTTCTTGAAAGATCTAGAGCTACGAAACATACAAAAGCTGAATTACTAACATAGGAAATAAAGTAATAAAAAACAAAACAAAAGGGGGAGTCAGCATGTGAATGTGATAAGAAAAAAATATGATAGCACCTCTAAAGGGGCAGGGAGAATAAGAGTGAGATGAGGTCAAAAGGAACCATGTTGTGTTGAAGCCCACAATGTACTGGAGGAGCTGCTGGGGACAATCCGGTGGAAAGCAAGGAGGAACGTGCTGGACTCATGCCAGCAGCATGGCACCACAACTTCCAGGTGTCACACCAGGCTGACCAGCTTTGAGGAGCTCGAACCAAAGGGGAGGGTAAGCAGGGCAAGGTCCTTGGCTAGCAATGCCCTGCAGCACACGTGCTAAGCCACAAAACTGCTGGGCCTGTATCTCTGCAGCCAAGGCTGGTGCTGACAATTGTATCGATTGAGGACTCCCTTTTCTACCCAGCACTGACCTCCGTCCTTTCCCCAGATCCAGGGGAACAAGAAATCCCTCTTAGTTCTTGGAGGGAGCAGCTGTCTGCTCTGGGAAAGGGTCCCAGAGGCTGCTCTAAGTCCCTCCCAGCCTTCCAAGGCCCCAGCAATGAAGCTCCCTGAACAGGTGGGCTCTGCTCCCCTTTCCTGGCCCCATTCTCTGTGTATTACAAAACAAATAACCCATCGCTATACAATGTAAATATCTGTGACTGGGCAACTGTAGCAGACACTTGTGCATACTGAGATCAGCACTGGAGGACAGGGCAGCAGGTTGGGCCCATCCTCCTGGGCTCCTCCAGTGTGGAGGCCCCTTACATCTCCTTGGTGCTCATTCTCTTGGTCTTCTTGGCCGTCTCCTAGAGAAAGAGAGCACAAAAGTGAAGCTCTGCACTGACACAGGAGCTGGCAATGCCCCGAAGCCTTTAGTCCATCCACAGGCAGTGGGTGGACCTCTTATACCTGCTTATACCTCAAAGCCCCAAACCCATGTTTGTCCCCACTTGGAACAGGGATCCCCCTTTACTGTGCTGCCCCCCTTCTACCAGAAGTCTCCAAGTGACAGAAGCAGAGGGAACCCCTCTAGCAAGGAGAAACTTAGAGTAGGCAGACCTTCCCAGCCTCATCCTAACCTGATGCTTCTGCAGCTCCTGAACGTATCTAGCTAGCTCCTCCTCAGTCAAGTCTTGATCAGGTCGCTGTCTCTGAGCGGGCACCTTCTCATTCTTCCCTGCAAACGGAAACAGAGTTTAGTGTTATCACAAATAGGGGATTCAAGTTTCAGAGGCTGAACCACAGAGAACAGAAAGAGGCAGGCTGCCCATAGCACACCTCAAGCTTAGGGAGGCTTTGCTGGAAGAAGGTATGGTCTGGCTTCTTATAGAATGGGCCTTGTGGCTGGCTGGGGCTTCAGAACCTGAGTATCCACTCTGTCCCCATCTCTCCCTCCCACATGATAACAAATAAAACCACAAGGACGAGGCTGCATATTATTTAAAAGAAGCACCTATAATCAGTTCAAACACCTTGGCCTCCTGTGGGGAATAAATGGAAGCTCTGTGCTACCCAAGTGCAGTAACTGATGCCTAATGAAGAGGGACTTTCACTCAGTGGAGAAGGAGCTTTCTGATGTATCTGGTCTTTTCTTTGGTTTCATTATCCCTCTAACAACAGCCTCTAACCTCTATGCTGCTCTGACATGGGCAGGAAGTCAAAGAATTGTTGTCCCATTGCATGCTTCTGACATGGATGCAGGAAGCAAAGCAGGCAGCAAGACTGTGTTGCATAGCAACTTTGAAGGTTGTTTCTGGGTAGGCAGCAAAGAGTCTCATTCAGTGGCTTAACTTCTGACATCCACCCACATCTCCTCTGGGAGCTCTATTAGTATATTAGTTATCTTTTCTGAGGTGAGTTTCTGCTGCCACAGCCAAGTCTGGGCTGAGGTGATCCCAAAGTCTCTGCTGCGGAGGGACAGATAAACGTGAAAGAAACTTTGTACAACCTTGTTGCTGTTCCCCTCTCTCCTACTCTGCCCAAGCTACTGGCTATAGACCTGAGCTAACGGACTCCTGACAGCTCCGCACAGCACTGAAAACAAAGCTCATTCAAGACCTGATTTCTAGGGAAAAGGGCCAGAAAAATGCAACACAATGCTGGGAGGGTGGACATGGCTCCTTGAAAAGGACCCGTGTACATTTCCCAAGGCAGGGGAAAGCTGGCTTTCCAGTGGTCCTGGACCACTTGTGAGAGGCAAAACACAGAGCTGTTGTTCGCAACCCCACCATGACTTCTCACAGTTATAACAAGGCTGTGAAAGTTTAAAAAGGGCATTCAAGAGGAAGAACAGACAGACCAACAACCCTGCCTTACAATGAACACCACCTCCCTTCATCTCCATCACCATTATTTTCTTCTACAGTTTTTATGGCAAGAAGCTAAAGAGCTCTCTTGGCATTACTGGACGAAGTCTCCTGTCTCCCCTCTGGGGCAAGACAGGACCCCAGCTCCTCTTTCACAGATACTGTAAATACAGATACAGTGAGGATACTGACACACGAAGAGGAAAGCTGACTTGCTTACACCTACATATATGGTTGCAGATAGTGACCTAAATGGTCGATGCAGAGTAGCTCTGGTCTGGAAGATTTGGCGCAGAATTCTTATGACACCAAATCCAAACTACAAACTCAAGCAGCATTGCCCCCACCCCAGTTACACACTTTCTGACCTCTAGAACAGAACCAGCTTGGGCTTGGCCAACATGCAGCATGGGAGGGTGATGCAGAAGCCACCCATAGAGAAGCTGAGAAAAAGGTGGAGAGAGCAAGAATACGGATAGCTGGTGCCCTCGGAAAGATGAAAAGCAAAAATCCCTTTTGTACAAAACCAAATACAGTAAATGTCTGGAGAGCATACAGACCGTCGCATGTCATTGCAGTGCACACCCAGTTCCCACAGGCACAGACACAGCGGTTGCACTCCACCTGGGTCTCTGCTCCGTCCTCATAAGTTTCATCTTCTAGGGCACACTCTAGAGAGGCACAAAACAAGGGCAGTGGTTGTGAGACAGCAAGCAGGCTAAAGACAACATACTTTGGAGATGCCTTGAGAGAAAATAGGTACAAAGTTTCGGAGGAGGCCTTCCTTCCACAAAACACCTAAAGCTTCACAATGACTACAATATTCATGCTGAATTTGGTGTGTGAAATCAGCCAAAAAACAATTTGTGAAAGTCAAACACTTCATTTTGCTTCCTCAAAATAACACATTTCAATTTATCAATTCCAAATGAAACCTCAATACTGGATTTGTTTGAATTTCCTAATCTGTTCTATATAGCAGAGAACCCCCAAAGTCAAAGTTTTGGTTACTCTGAAACAATTCCTGTTCCAGGTAGGGAGAAGTTAGGGAAATTATTTGTGTACTTGCTGTTGCCCTGAGAAAGGAAGAAAAAAAAATGATTTCTCATTTCAGCTCACATTTCTTCTCACAACTCTATCATATGTTTAAGTTGAGCCTCCCAAAGCACTCAAGGGACTGCATGGTGTTAAGCGAAAACCAGCTGATCATGTTTTCTAGGGGAGGTGCAGCGTCTCTAGCTTCCCACTGAAACAGGCAACAGAGGTTCACCTTAATATCCTCTAAGAAGCAGAGACTTCATCTGTTCCTTGGTGCCACGGCAGTGGGGTGTAAATCCGGCACCTTTGGACCAGTACCCCCTGAGGAGACAATTAGATGAACAGCTAGGCATGCCTGGTCAGCAGAACACTAAGCTGCTTCCACGTGAACTGTAACACTAAGCAGGATTTGGAAGGATAGTGAACTTTGAGATGTTCATCAGGGAGGCTCTCTGTGTGAAAGGCAGAGCACAGCAGGACTTTGGTCTGGTCTGACTTTCCTAAGTTATCCAGACGTGAACTCCTCACATGATTTACCTCCACACTGTTAAATTGACCTTCCAAGCATACCATATCCATTTGACCTATGCCCTCACTTCTAAATTCCAAGCGTTTTTCATCACAAGAGCTATGGGAGCTCTGGGACAGAAAAACAATGCAGGGACAAGGGGACCCCTCTGGTTCTCCAATATAACTGAGGAGTTCTTACTTTTCTCTGGTGGGTTGAAAGATGGGCTGAGGCACTTGAGAAATTCACTGAAGCTGAGCTTCCAGTCAGCATTTTCATCTGACAGCTCGATGAGGGCATCTACGCAGAGTCCCCTGAAATGAAACACAGAGACATGTTCTGCACAGGGATGTACTAGGCTGATCCCTACTCTACTGGCTTCAGGGTACAGATAAGTAAAACCAGTAATATCTAGAAAGGCTCTGAGATGCAGAGCCTTCCTTGGTAGAAGTGGCTTCTGTAAGGAAACCTCATTAGATACAGACAAAAGAAAAACACTCACAAAATACTCCCTGTCTGGCAAAGGGCTGGGAAGTGGGGGGATATTCAGAACAGAAGGAACAGGACCCTGCTGATATCTACATGCTGTCACACAAGTAGAGATGTAAGCACAGCCTAACCACAAGCAGCCTGTTGTCCTCACTGTCTCACACACAGTGGCACACACACAGGAAAAGGGAAACCTCTCAAAGTAAATTTTCGTGCGATGCTCACACCAGCTCTTACTGCAGGCTGCCCATGAGCTGTCTTTTCCCACCATCTTCCTTGCACTGGATCTAGCTATCAGGCAAAAGGTGAGTAAGGTCTACTGGAAAGCTAATTTATTAGGAAATAAAAAAGACGACAATTTTTCGGTCACCCAACTCACCTTCTGGCTGCAAACCTACTAGATTTAAGACAAAAGAGGGTTGGAATATGTGCTTAGCACAAAGGGTAGGGGTCGGACTGCTCCTTTTGGTGTATTCACCAAATGGCTAAGAAGCCACTTCATACACAGTTATCTTTATTAGTGCAAGCCCCAACTGATATTTTGCATGAGTGGATTTTCATGCCCCCTTCTGCCACATCTGGCCCCCTGGCCCTCCTTCTGGCATCCTGTCCATTGCCCACCTGAGCAGCTTGTTGGTCTCCTGGTCCATGTAGGTGGTGATGTTGACAGCAGTCTCATTCTGCTCCACAAACTTGAGGAATTCAGTGGAGTCCAAGCGAGAATCGCCATCATCAAAGCTCTGTACAGAAAGATGGGAAGATGTGAGAGGGTCTGATTTATCAGTTCAGGCTATTCCTTTTCCCTCTTCCATACGTACTTAGCATTTTTTAAGCTTTAGTAAAACAGGTTGCATGATCCTTGTTTTGCACAAAGAACAGAGGCTCAGAGAAAAGCAGTAACATATCCATACTAGCATAAAAACTGGGAGACATGATCCTAGCCTTTTTCTCACAAATAAGCTACACTGCCTCTCATTCACCTCCTGCCGCTTGATTTATGGCTCCTACCCCATTTCTTATCTTTCTTCCAGCCAGCTTTTAGCCTTCTTATATACCTCCTGCCTTAAAGCAGACCAGTTGCATTCAAGGAGGTGTCAGCTTTCCAATACCAAATCCAAAGCTGTGCCTGGACTGTGACAGTGACAAAAGGGAAAATCACAGGAAGCAATTTTCTGCTGATCCCAAAGAAAGAACAATTTAATGCAACAGCACAATGCCTCGCCACCAATTTCTTAAGGTCCTGACAGGACTCCTGGCACCGAAGAGGAGGATTTTTAGCCCTGAAATCCTGTCTGTACTCCCAAAGAAGTAATTGTATTTTGTCTTCCTGTTTGGAGATGTCATATCACAGTGCTGGGCACTCAGCAGGAGCTGCTAGGCCCCCTCAGAGACAGCTGCACTGCAGCGAGGGGAAAATGAATTCTGCACACAGACTGCTGCTGGCTAATTTTTGCTGTGTGACTTGGGGCAGGTCACTGTGTCTCCTCATGCAGTGCTTCCAGGAACGCTGGAAGAGACGCTGCCTGTTGTTACCTCTATGTGGTTCAGGAGAAACCTGCAGGGCTAGGAAAATTACTCTGCATGCTGCAGCCTGTATAACTGCTTCACTAACATGTCAACTTCTACCAGACTTTGAAGCCTCTTGTCCCACTATTTCTTGTGAAAGTCGCCCGAGTTCTCTTAACGGCCCAAGACTCAGTTAAGCTAGTTTTCTTGCCTTTGAATGCTATGGTCTGCATTTACGTGTTCCTGCAGAGACCCTCCAAAACAGAGCAGCCTCCCACTACTGGCCTTACTCCTCTTGAAATAACTGTTCTTCAGGGTCATGGCCTGGAAGATGGAACAACCCATATCCTAGTGATCCACACAAGCCAGGCTTCCAGGAGGGAAACACCTTAACATCACCTCTACAAACCACCCCATCAAGGAGAAAAGGGAAAAGCTTCATGTCATCTTTGTCTCCAGTGCTTATTACCTGCAGGGCAGGAATTGGAGGATTTGGAACATCAGGCCTGCAAAGCCCCAGGGCGGGGCACAGCAGAATTCCTCCAACGACAGGGGAGCCCCAATGGTGAAATAAATTTGTGTGTTTGAGCCCATTTAGTTTGCTTTGCCTGGATTTGTCCACATTGCTCCAAGCTCTGAATTCTGCTTTAGAAGTATTTCAAAGCTTTAAGAGTTGTTGATATGGTGGATTACCTCCTGACAGAGAAGGAAATTCCCCTTTGGTCTGAGAAAAGGTGTGGCTTTGTCATGGAAACTTTCACCCACTTGTGCCTGGGATCAGTGCTCCAGAAAAAGGGGGACAGTAAAGAGAACATGAGGCTGTCTGTCTCTGAGCTGCAGCCACAGGATTTCACCAGTGCCGTGACAGGCATGGGGCTGGCAGGGGTGACTGGGCTGTGCCACAGTGGTGGAGCAAGCTCGTGACCGGCTCATGTATTTCAGCAAAGTCCATGGCCTGGGGAGGCTCCCTGTGAAGGCAGCTGGGGACAGCACTGTTTGCAGGGGGAGGGACTGAGCAGCTCTGCTCTGCATGATGCTACAGCTTTTGGGTGCTGGCAGGTGCTGGTGGAGGTGCCCGAGGCAGTGGGCCACAAGTGGGTTTCCATAGACGGAGCAGCATTAATGGCTACAAAGGCGAAGATGCTCTCTGGAGCATGGGGACCAGCTCCTCTATCTCACCAGGGGGTGCCATTGCCATGGCAAATTTGCTTGCAGCGCTAACTCCTGTCAGGCACCATTAATCTCTCGATGTCAACAGCTTATGATTTAAACACTTTCACCCTCTCCCCACCTGCTCCTCCAGCTCCATCCTGAATGCTTTGAAGTCTTTATCAGGAGCCGGGAGTGAGGGGGAGGGTTGCAGCAATGCATGTGGCAGGAGCATGGGAAAAGAGTGTGATTTGCTGGTTACAAAAGAGGGTGGGGATGGGCTGAGGGACAGACTGACAGGGAGGAGGGAAAAGGAACAGGATTATTGCAGGGTCCAAGACCCACAGGCGGCTCCTCTCTCTGCAGAGCAGGAGGGAACTGCCAGCTCTTGGCCACAACTGGGCCATACCCCTTGCAAGCAAATATCCCACTTGAAACCCAGTTATGCCCTATCCCCACCTCAACATGGGGACTGTCTGGAACAAAGGATCAGAAGTCCCTGCCCTGGCTTCCTGCTCCTTCTACCAGCATTTCCTGCACTTTCACCCATCTTTTCTCCTCTGGCTATCTTTTGTCCCCTGAGACCAGTTCTTCTCTCCCCTACCACAGGCATGCCGCATCCCCAGGGCAGGTTAGATCCCTAGGGATGCTCCAGGTCTGGGCTGTCCTGTAGCCATGTCAGTGGCTCCATCAACAGCTGCTGCAGGCAGCCTCTAACACATCACGCTGTAGAACATACCAGACCTGTCTGGTCCCCAGCTTGAACAGGCCTGTCACACACGAGCCTCTTGGGTGGGGCAGCTGCTTTGCTGTGACGGCAAGAAACGTTCTCTGGCCTGTGAGGCAGGCACTACTCTACTTGCCTTGAAATACTTGTCCAGGACTTCGCTGTAGTTGCTGCCCTTGGAAAACCAGCCATCTGGGATAATCTCAGCTTCCAGCCACTGGATGACACGGCGACGAAGCTCATCCCTGTCTGACTGGTAGCAGACGACTGTCACAGGAGAACGTGTAGCAGAAGAAAAAGGAAGGATGAGAGAAATGCAGTTGGCAAGGAGATCACAGAGAGACAACGGAAAACAAAAACCAGCGAGGCAGCCCTGCTGGCAGGTTGCAGGCCCCTCCGTCCTTGGAGATGTGCCACACCAGATCAAAGCAGAAGTGCCATGTACTGAACGGCGGATGGGCTCTGGGTGACACCATGTGGCAAAGCCAGAAAACGACACTCCTGCCAAACCTGCCTTCTCCTCCTCAAAGCTGGTGGAATAGCGACCTGGGGCTGACTCATCTTGGCGTGAAGAGTCTCCAGACTGAGGGGGAAAGGTGACTGGCCCTGGAAAGTGTCCCCAGGCTTCCCAATGCCTGATGGGTGCAAAACAGGCACTCAGCCATTAACCCTCACGTACCATCCTGTGCAAGGGTGAAGACTAGACTAAGCAACCCACTGTCCCCAGGACTTGAATTTTAGTGCCTACTATCTCATCAGATTTTGTTTCTTCAAAGCCCTGACTTGCCCAGTCTGAATTTGAAATCAGAGGGGGTCAAGTTGGGCTTGTTCACAGTCACAGGTTTCTCTAGGTGGATATCACCTTGTGTGCTAACAGTGAACTATGCATTTAGAAGCAAAACTGAAAGCCTAGATCTTCAGGCTTCTGTGAGTTGTCACACCCGCCCAGAGGTCAACAGAGCCAGAAGGGGAATCAGTGTGCATTTGTGTCACTTACACACACTAAGGATCTCCTTCTGAGTCCAGTGACTACAATCACAGCCGGACAGACAGATGAAAGAAAAACCCATAGCGATTCTGCATGTTTCCTTGAAAGTGCTTTGAGGTGGTGGCCGTGCCCTGACATGGTCCTTTCCCTTAAGCCTGTACGAGGGTTTGCTCTCATCTGTCCTAGGAAGCTGAAGTTGACGATTACACGGTTCCCGCACTTAAGAGGCCATGCATGGGAAAAGGGTCCCCTGATGAAGCACAGGACATGGCCCCAAAATCCATAGTCTAAGTACACAAGGCAATGCATAAGGGGAGAAACCAGGCACAGGGAATCAGAGACTTGTTGGCTGATGGGAGAGGTGGTTCAGGTATACCTCCTGACTCCCCAGACAATGCCCCACTCATTACATACTGCTGCCTCTCTGCCCTTGTGCCCATTGGTTAATCACTCCTGAAGCAAATTCTCCTTTTAAAAGAGTGCTCTTGGAGTTGAGGACAACAGCTCCACAGTTATTGTGTCTTACCATGAACTATGCAAAAGAGTGTCTCTTCCCTTAGTCTGTGTGATGAACACAGCTTGTGTCCTTAGGGGCAAACTGGGTTTCATTGTACCTTGTACATGCTCAGAGTCCCCAAGACATCCCAGCACAGTGAAGAGCACAGGAGATGTATGAGTTCTGAAAGGCTACCCAGGAAGAAAGAGCTGGGCAATCATATCGCAGCTGATTTATCAACTCAGACTCTGCTACAGCCAGTGCAGAGGTATGACTTTTACACAAGAGCCATGCAACTCCCCCAGGAGACCTTCCTCCCCATCTCTTTTCCCAAATGCATACAGAGGCCCCAGCCATGCAAGGAGATGGCTTCTCACCTGGACTCGCAGCTGGCTTCTCAGACTTCTTCTCTGTTAATGGAAAGACATAAGAGGACATTTCTGATGCAACATGAAGCAGTACAAACCTTTTCCCACCCCTGGTGCCATGTGGGCAAGAGCAGAGGAACCCGGGAGCCTTTGGAAACATGAGGGCCACATATATGATTAAGGGACTAGAACATCTGTCACCCCAAGGGGAGACTGAGGACTGTTCAGCCTGAAAAAGAGAGGGCTCAGAGGCAATCTCATCAATGTTTATAAATCTGATGGGAGGGAATGCAGAAAACTGAGCCAGACTCTTCTCTGTGGTGTCCAGTGACAGGTCAAGAGGCAGCAGGCACATATTTACACACATGAAATTCTAGTGAGACCTCTGCCTTGCCTTGTTATCACATTTGGCTCCTGGCTCTCTCTCCCCTAGAGGGCAGCCAGCCCTTATCGCTCCCTGACACAGGGTTACCTTTACAGTGGCCATCATAATCCACCTGGATCTTGGAGCCAGTGAGACAGGCATCACGGTGCAGCTCACAGTGGTTCAGGTACGTCTTGCCATTGCTACCGCACACAGGCCTCTTGTGAGGTTTGCATTGCTGTGAGAGAGCCAGAGAAGACAGCATTTTACTTGCTTCTTCAGGACAGATAGAGGCAGGCAGGTGAGCCCCAGCATCAGCCGAACAGAAGCCCTTGGCCCAAAAGGTGTTTGGAGAAGGCTGAACACTCCCATCGCCATCCCAAAAAAACCCACACAGAGAAGCCTGTGGGTGTGGGTTCAAAGTCTTCGCTTTATCCCAGCCTCTAGTACCACCACCATGACAAGAGCAGAGCCCAGCAGAGAAATACAGAGTGCAATCCTGCAAGTGCTGCTCTGTGTGCCATGGATGTGCCTGTCCGGAGGTGCTTCTGTGAATCTGTTCTGTGCACCTCTGCGCGCTTGCTGTTGCATCTCTTTGTAGACTATGCTCCATCTTTCTGCAACTGAATGTAGAATAAGCCATCAGCCATGAGCAAACAGCACAGCCTACAACAGAGGGAGAGTTCACCAGTGCCACTGTTCAGGCTGTGGGCTTCTTTCTCATGTCACTTTCAGTCTGGACAGGCCTACCCAGAGTGACAGACTCTCTTCCTGCTAACAGGGCATTTCACCCTCCAGTGCCCAGGCTGGCCACATTGGAGCTGCAGGTTCTGAGGGAAGTGGGAACAAAGAATCTCACACCCATTCCCGTAAGCCAGGCTGGTTTGAAAGCACAGCACAGAGTGGAGTAGGGAGACCCTGTGTCTCTGCAGCTGGGAAAGGCTCTTCTAATCATCTCCGGCTCCCTGCTGAATGGAGCTATTCATTCTCACAGCACTCTCCCACAATTATTTCCATTTTACAAAAGCTGATATTTAGTAGGGTGCTTGTAACCTCCTCAAACAAGAAGCCAGTGAGGGCAGGCTGTGTTGGAGCTTGCAGACCACTCCTTATAGTGCCCTCCAAAGCCAGCTGCATATCAATACCCTACTGGGCCTTCCCAACAAAAGACCTCCAGCCAAGTCTCCCATGCGTGTAAAGACCCTAGGCAGCTATACGAGTAGCACAGCTGCAAGCCCCAGACAATATCTACCCTACAGGGCTCTTCCCCTATACCACACTGGGAAAGGCCCTGCTGTTTGAAGAGCCACTGCAAGTTCACAGCTGCTCCAAAATAGCTGCAGCTTCATGCCAGCATAAGATCCTTCCAGCGACTGAAACCCAGCTGGGGGGTGATGGGGGTGATGGTGGTGACACCTGTCCCAGGATCAGAACCTGTACTGCCCCCGTACCTCAATGCAGAGGCAAGTTGGCTCTCCCTTCTCAGTCACTGCACACTCCCGCCCAGCTCCGCAGAAAACATTGGCACAGATCTTGGATTTGCTCCTTGGCTCTTCCTGCAAGATACAAAGTAAAAGACACAAAATACATCAAGTTACCCAAAGAGCAGCAATACAGCTTTAAAAAAATAACACATTTAACTTGTAGAGTGGACCAAAGAGCACCAAGGTTGTAAGGCACAGATTACAGAACAAGAGAGACACGACTGCAATGACAGCTCAGACAATAACCAGGAGCAGATACAAGAGCTAGGGCTACAGCCTCAGCAATAGAGGGCTGCTTGGAGGTCATTCCTGGAAAGTTACCTAGGAGAACTAGAGCAAACATGAGCAAGAGAAAGTCTAGCAAAAATGTCAAGAATAATTTGCTTATGTCAAGGACTGCTGTCTTACAAATCTTTTTCATGAAGGGTAGGAAGCAGAAATGTCTTTGCTTGAGACATTTAAGAAGAAGGTGAACATAACCCTGGTGAAATGTGTGATATCAAACAGGTGGAAGAAATTGCCATCAGGCACCAGATAATGCTCCTGTCACAAAAAAACTTCACAAAACTACATGGCCTGTTATCTTGCCTCCACTGGTCAAGTTTAAACACTTCAAAGGAAGAAATACTGTCATAGATAATTATACAGTAACCTTTTTACAAAGAAAATTTCTTCCTGGTCCCTGACAGCCAGCAGTTGACTTATGCCCTGTAGCACAATTTATACGCATTATAGTTTTCTCCTAGCCAAAGTCATCACAAGTATTCTTCTTCACGTAACTGTCAAAGACTTTTTTTTGAGTCTCATTGTGTTGCCAAACTGGTGACACCTAGCGGGGAAAACTTCCACAGGGTAATCATGCTTTCAATAAAACCACGGTTTACTTTTATCAGTTTAATGCCTTTTTTTTTTCTTAGACTTTTAAAAGAGAAGCCAGTTCCAGGGGTTCAGACTTTGGAGACCCTGGTTTAACTCCCTGCTTTGTCATTAATTTCCTTTGTCACTCTCATTTCATCTAACAATTTCCACCTGTATGTGAAGTATCTGGTTCAGGCTAGCCAACTGGCTTCCTCCACAGTTTTGTATCAGAGACAGAAGACTGAGGAATGTAAAATAATCAGTGGGACAGGTCAATCACATCTGCTGTGACTCTTCTCTCTAATACACAAAGGGTTTTTTACCTTCTTTTCCGAGTATTATTCTTAACCTCTGCTCATTTGTGGTACCTTTGTACCTCTATCATATACTTTTGAAAGTAGGTGACCAAAAAGGAGCAGAATTTGCCTGTGGAGCAAGCATTATTGACACACATAATGACAAATGCTGAGCACATTCTTTCTCCTGTTGCTTCTTTATCCTAATTTTCTTTTCTTTGTTTTGCTTTTAAACCACAACTTCAGTGAGTTGCTCTCTTTACTGAACAGCCCACAGTGACAGCCAGATCATTTTTCTGAATGACTTTGCCCTGGTCTTCAGAATATTTTGTCTGCTGGCGTACTGCACCGTCATCAAGCCCAAGAAGGGCTTTTCAAAGCACTGCAGGATTCCCTCCAGGTTCGGATAGTGACAAATACTTCCTACTCTCTGCAAATGTTCCTATCTTGCTGCTTATCACGTAAAATAAAAATATAGTATTCAGACACACCAGTCTTAGCTCAGAAATGTACACCATGTCCCAGGCCTGCTCACCCCATGAAGACAGTCTGTTATCCTCCCTCTGCCCCTTTGTCCTCCTTTCATGTATTGTTTCTGAGCTATGAACGATACTCTGTCGTGTCTACTGCATCCACCCATCTTCAGTTGCCTTCTGGTGGAGGGCTGGGGAAATGACATAGGGGCTTCTGGGGTGGGATGGGGCACCACAAGTGCTTCACTGCACAAAGCAATCTCACACAACTTAGGGCAGAAAAGCAAGAATAATTCATTTTGCAAAAAGCACGAAGAAAAACCAAATTCTCCCAGGCTGGAGTCTGACTAGGGCACTCACGCACCTAAAATCCTCTGTAGGCACCCAAAAGCTGATCCATTTAAAGGGTTTTGAACAACATACCCATTCTTTCACCAAGCCAAAGACCAGAAAAAAAAAAAAGAGCTAGACATGGCTTTGAACCAGCACCCACCAAGGTCTGCAATCCAGGTGCCTGGCAATAGATGGCAGTACTCTGCCTTCTCCTTGCCCATGGACCGGCAGGACTCCAGCAGCAAGCTCCCAGCCGTGCCCACCGATGCCAAACCTGGCTCTTGCCTTCTAGCCTGAGACTTCTGGCACTGCGACAACCATGGTCAGCCTCGGCAGGTGTCCGCAGGGACCGTGCTTGGGTTGCAAGGCTCCTCTCCCCTCGACAGCTTGCTGGAAACCAGGCCTGCGGGACGTCCACGTCTCCCTCCTTGTACCACCGGAGCGCAGGAGCTGTCCCTGCAGCTCTCCCACTGGGACCTCAAGGGGGGATGCTGGCAGGGTGACACCACCAGAACAGCCTCCTGCCAGGCTAGAGGGCCATGTTACTCTGATTTTTCTTATTAATCAAAGCAATACGGTTTGCCGGTTGCTTCTTTTTCTTGTTTTAAGCTGTCCTAGGCTGGCAGTGGGTCGGAGCTGGTTGCCATGCCCCAGCACGGCTGTCTGCACCCCAGGGGTTTGCCAGAGAAAGAAAGGAATCAAGCTGCTCTGCCTGACTGCAGTCTCACTCTAGCACAGGGTTTCTCAGATTCAGGTTGCTCATCCTCCCTCCTGGCAGCCACAGGTGTGGCAGGAGTTACCACACTGGCTGCTGGCTCTACCTTTAGTGAAAGCAGCTCTCAGCTTCCACCCCAGTTCCCAGAGCAGCAACTCAGCCCCTGTGCCCCCCATCCTTGCAATGCTCACCCCACAAACCGTACTTTCTCCAACTACAACCTACAAACCACAGCGCCTTCTATTTGTATGCCTCACTCCCAAAATCTCCAAGACCCTCACCTCCTTCCTTCACCAGACATCACCTCTGCTACCCTACATCTATCCCACTCTGCACCTGCAACCTGACCCATTGTGGCTGCTTTGCAGGTCGGGGTGCGCTTCCCTGCCGGGCGTTAGCAGCTGCTGCTGCAGATCCTGACTTTGTCTCCTGCAAGAGCCAGAAACATTTTCTTCCACGAGCCTGCACACACATGAAGATAGGGGTTGCCACTGCCACCACTTGGTGCGGCCACATGGCTCTGAGGTGGTTCACAGAATACCACAGGGTAGGAGCTCCCTCTGGCAGCTCCTGGCCACCTTCCTGGCAAATGCCTGAGTCTCCTGTGCATGACTGGGAGTGTAACGGAGATGGCAGCGGATGAATGGACAAGTACGGTGAGGGCCTCCGAATGAGGCTTTATAATCTTCACTCCTTGATTCTCCAGCAACCTCCCAGATGCTACCAGCCAAACTAGTTTCTTGTGACAGATATTCTGATCTTACCTTGGACCTTGTCATGTTTGTTCTTTATAAAGCTCCATCTGCTGAAGTCATATGAGTAAGCAGGGATGGCAGCTGCCACTTCCATATTAAAGAGCTCATCCTTGCACCTACTGTGTAAAAGCTTGAAAATGCGAACTGCAAAGGTTTAAATGCCAGGTCACAAAAAGAAAAAAACAGACAGTGTATTATGTGTTTAAATGCCATCGCCCTTAAATTAATTTCAGGATTTGGGGGCTGGAATCATGTTTTTTACACTGCTTCCTCTCGCAAGCTGCCATTGCCTTTTCTGTCACTGTGGGTTTGGGAAGCGTCACTCATCCATGTGCACAGTGTGCTCGGGCAGGCGGAAGGGAAAGGGCAGAGAGTTGTCACTAATTGCTGCATGGCGACATTTACACCACAAGCCGTGACAAGGGTGAGATGCCCAAGCTCCATCCATTTGGGCAATGCTTTTAATTTCTCCTCTGCTGCCCAGAGAGTGAGTGAGAAGGTGTAAAAGCAGTGGGCACAAAGCCAGAGCAGGATCGCCTGGACTCTGAGTATCTGCCACAGCACAGGGACACTCCTGACTCTTCACCCCATGGCCTCTGCAGGGACACAACCTCCTGAGACATCTTCTCGGGCAAAGACCATGGAGAAAGCTGTTTGCCATGGGCTCAATGACCAGAAAACCAGGGCAGTGTTAACATCATGTTCTCATAGCCAGACTGCCTGCTGAATGGGGACAGGGCTGCACGCCACTTTCAGGGGCTTGAGAAGCTCAGCCTCATGGACAAAGGGTTCTTGCATGCGAACAGGCAAGTGTCATGCAGAAGACATGAACTGACAGTGCAGCAAGCCACGTGCACTGCTTCTGCCTCAGCTGTGCTTCCTGAGGAGCAACCAGGAAAAAGAGACATTTCCAAGGCACTCCGGGGTGAGAAAGCTGGAGGCAGTGCCGGTGGCGAGGGATCACCATGGCAACTGGCAACGTAGGGCTTAAAGGTGGAGAGCTAAAATTAGGCAACAGGAAGGGCTGTTTCTCATCTCTAGCAGCAACCAATGCTGAGGAGTCAGAACCCCAACACAGCACAAGCACCAATGTCGGGAGCATTTCTGAGCCCCTGCCTGTGCCTGGATGTCTAGGACCGAGCGTGGCTCAAGGTGCCTACACACGGTGCTGTGTGTAGTACGGTCCGGGTCTGCACAGGTCCCAAGATCCTGCAAGCGGCCCCACCTGCTCCACGCTGGTGAGACTGCACCAAAACAGTGCAGTGTGCTTTTACCAGC
This sequence comes from Pterocles gutturalis, assembly GCF_000699245.1. Lineage (NCBI taxonomy): Eukaryota > Metazoa > Chordata > Aves > Pterocliformes > Pteroclidae > Pterocles > Pterocles gutturalis. Next base: position 21,965 of record NW_010121630.1, read on the forward strand.
ACGTCCACGTACAAGCGCTCTGTATGTCCACCCATGACTGTCTGTGAATGCAGAGTGCCCGGCAGAGATTGTCTGCATGCCCTTGTGCCCCAGGGCTCACACACTGTGTGTGTGTCTGAGAGACCACCTGTGTCTTCAGCAAGATATATGAGGGACCACACGCACAAAGGAAAAGAGGCATCATGGTTCCTTGGCTTTGCAAGGGAGCCTGCTCGCTGCAGCTCTCCCTTGGCCGCCCCCTCCCCTGGCCTGTGCTGAGCCACAACTACCTGGTGTCACTTGATGGAAATGGGGACTTTCCCAACCAGCCTGTGAAAGCTGAAACCATTAACAGTTCAGCAACAGAACAGCTCTGTAAGGAAGAATGAGCTTCCACCTACAGAAAAGAGCTGTGCAAACAGCTGCACATCCACAGTGCCCCGCTGCCCAAAGGGAGCAGCAAAAAAAAAATTCTGAGAAATGAGTAGGAAGACCGCCCTGCTAAGAGGTGGGGAGTTAACGTTCTTGAAAACAACTCCTCAGATTGCCTTTTGCTTTCTGCACATCCTTCCATACAAAATCTCCTCTTGGAGATCTCAAAAGTCTTTTCCTCAGCAGCCCGTGCTACACTGGAGAAATACTACCTGCCGTCCTGCTCCTACTGACACAAGTAAAAAGCTTTTCTGCTCTCAACAGTGACTGCAGGTCTTTTTTTTGCTCTTTTGGCATCAGTTTGTGGAAATCTGTAAAATGAATTGACCACTCATATAATGCTTTGTGCTGTTTAATGTAAAATCAAAGCTTTGCATGTTTGCCCTGTCTGGTGTGAAAGGGAATCAAAGTGCTCTAGAGCTGTACCAATGAAAGCTCCTCTGGTAGGCAATCCCATGTATTATACAAACTGGAGTACCACACAGATAAGACAAACCTAAAGGGCACCAAAATGATGTCTGGGGTTGCAGGACTTGCACAGATTCTCATGCCTCAGGAAAGGCAGCAGCAAAAGCTGGGAGGAAGTTTTCAGATATAACCAGCACAATTCACAATAGACTTCCTCCACACAGACAGGGAGAAACGAGCTTTGTAGCTGTATATTTTCAGCCAATCCTCCCTACATCTTCCTGTCCACATGCCTTTTTACTGTTCCCTGTCACGACTGACACAGGATTAGGGATATAAGAGGTCTCCAAAGATATCAAGGTGCCACCTGTAAACAGTGCTGCTCGCACAATTTCTAAACCAACTCAACATCCAGCCATGAAAGCTAGCACTTCATTCAGCTGTTGCCTTGGCAATGGTTTCTTCTCCACACAGAAAGATTTGAAGACAAAAAGCGCTAGGTCAGTGACGCAGAAAGCTGAGAAGCCATATCTCCTGACTCCCAAACCTCCCTTCTCCCTTGTTGTGAGGCTAGGAGAGAGAAACGCGGCATTCTGCTGCAATGTCCAAAAAAGAGAGGGCTGGGCAGCAGGGGGGTCAGAAAAACTTAGCAACTCCTCTACAGTGACGGCACTGAGAAAGCATTTGGCTCCTGCATTTTATCCCATTACCCAAGCGCGCCTGCGGGCAGAACAGCTCTTTGGGCAGCGTGCCCCCCTGCAGAGGTCCGGGGAGAGCGGATCCCTGCTCACTGGAGGGCACGCTCTGGCAGGCAGCCTTGTCACCTCCGGCCATTTGTGCTGCTGGCTCTGGCAGCACATTTGTCCCATTGTTCTGGTTTGTGACTAACAAGCAAAGCTCTGGTCCCTCCCTGCAAACCTGACCTAATTCCTGTGGCAGCTCCCTGGATCCTCTAACACGCTGGTGTGATGGGGCAGAAATTTGGCAGCAGCATAAACTGAGCAGATTAGCGTAAAACAAGCAGGCACCCCGGTGTTGGGTTTGCCATAAATAGATAGGTAAGGTGAACATTGTTATTTATTTTCCTTAGGGCTACTGCCTCAGGACATCTGCAGACTCTGGAAGAAACCCCACACAAATTACCTTTAAATCTGACTTGGAAGGTTTGATTTTCACTTGTTAAAGATAAGGAGATAAACCCACAGTGTGGGAATTGAACAACGTCCAATTCCCAGTTCTGTTCTCCAATATAACCTATCTCCCAAGACATCATCACTATTAGGATGGTACAGTGGGCTATGAAATGATCCATAACCTCTATTCTGGAAGGAAACCTGCTATGAGAGGTTGCTGAACACACTAGTGCAGGGTCATCAGCTGCACCCTTCCTCAGGTCTGGTGTTACCTGGTCCCAAAGTCGTACCTTCTGGAACTACTCCCCCCACTGCCACCAGAAAGTTCCCCTCCCCTTGCCTCTGGGAGGCACACGTTCCCTATCCTGTGGCTCAGACCAGCAAAGGTGTCAATGGTCAGCTCTGAAGGCTCAAAACCAGGCTGTCCCCAAGCTAGTTAGTTAAAAAGGAAAAGTAAAGATGTTTGTCAGGCAAACTGTGGACCAGTGCTGGATTCCCCAGGGGACTGTGACTACATGCATTTGACAAATGTACCCATTGCTAACCATAACCTATCTGAAGGCTGCCAGCATGAAGTCTGCACTGGATGCAAAGGGGTCCAGCACCATTAAGACTTTAGGATTCTTCCTCCCCCAAATCCTAAAGCCATCCTGCAAGCAGCAGAACTAATGCAGTCCAGTTTCCAACAGCGCTCTCTGCACGGCCTCTGTCAGCTAGTTACAGGCCAGCATATGGACTCCTTTCTCGGAGGGGGTCTTCGCAGGCCCCTCTCATTAAGCCAGTCACCTAGAGTCACAAAACCAGCTGGATCCCATTATCTCAGAGGCCTCCACTGCTTTATCAGCTGTGGCGGAAACAGGCCGATAGATTCAAGACTCACTGGAGGCCAGAGACAGGCAGGCAGGCACAGACAGCCTGCTGACATAGCTTTGCTTCCTCAGGGAACCGGGTTGTAATTCCTTTGCAGAGTCCCACAAAACACCTCTCTGTCTCAGCCTCTCATCTCAGCAGACTCAACACCACCGCCACTTGCAGCACTTGGGGCACGTCCTCCCTCCAGCCCCCTGCCATGACTCCAGCCCTGCCTCAGTCTCCCCCACACCGACCCTTGTGCTCCCTCCCCAACGTTTTCCTTGCGTTGGAGGACAGACCCCATCATCTCTCTTCTGCTTTCATCTGTCCCTCGGAGCTTCCACCACTAAGGTATTTCAGCCAGCTGCAATCCAGGGCTGCAAACAGCCCTCCGGACACAGTGCAGGGAGCTGCTGCACTCCCTGCAGGACACCTGCCTCAGAGGACCATGTGCATGCTCAAATCCATCAATCCACATACCCAGACCCCAGTCACCACCACCCCTTTCCCAAATCTTCCCCTGTATCTCTTCCTATTCTCAGCTGGCAGCCAGGGCTGGCTCATTAAATACATCACACAACAAAACGCAACCCCTTAAAGGCTTTTGAATGCTTAATAGGTGAGTATTTAATGGCAGGTTCCTTTCAGTAACAGGAAACAAGCCAGAGCATACACCTCTGCCCATGCTGGGAATCAGGGTGTGTTCCCAGAAAACCCAGATGCAGAGACAAGCAGGCAAGAGAGGAAGGGACCTGCAACTCCTAGAGCTCAGAGTAGGTTCCGTCTCTGCAAAACCCACACCTCACCCATTTGTGTGCAACCCTTCCTGCCTTGCTGGCTGCTCAGTTGGTGATCCGTGAACTGGCCATGTCCATCATAGGAGAGCACTGAGCAGGAGAGCGGCTGAGGCTCTAACTGACCTCTGTGACAAAGGGGGCCCACCAGGCTGGTGACCTCTGCATGGGGCCATGGAAAAACAACATCACTTGTGGAAGGCTGCTTGTGGGAATTTGTCCATGGCTCTATCAGGGAGATGGAGATGAAGATGTCTGATGCTACTACTGCCACAAAAAAGACTGCCTGGGCAGTATTGCCTTGCAGACATTGGTGGGGCAGATACAGAGAGCTTTACCACTCCACTGACCCCAGTGGGTATATGTCCTGGCCCCCTGACAGGGTCTGCAGCCCTAACACACCAGCCATGGCTTTCTCACGGGCCACAGCAAGCAGGCAGGAGCTGGTGCCTGCAAGGAAAGCAGAGCAGGAATTGGGAGGAAGGAGGCTTTTCTCCCCACAACCTAATCAAGACAAGAAAGGCCATCTGCCAAACAGCTGATTTTTCCTACAGTGCGATGCTGCTAACAGTTACGGAGCCAGACAAACCTCTCTCGGGGACTCCACTGCACGAAGACTCTATTTTCCCTTTTAAGCTAGAAGGAATGTCTGTGCTCTGGCCCCTACAACCTCATATTTTCCAACACCAGGCAATGACTGGTGAGGCCCCAGAAGGGGAACAATGACATGAGATTCTGGGGAAGAGGAAATCTCTACCGCGAACAAGTCTGGAAAATGGCTCCTAGAGAGAAGGGAGCTTGTCTCTGGCAGTGCTCTCGCTGCTGCAGCCTCACTCTGCCGCTCACCCTAAAACCGCTCTCACACTCACAGCCTCAAAAATGTAATAGCCCAAAACCGCACTATCTCTTAGCACTCTTCCCTCCACCCATCCCTGCAGCGCTTCTGGAAGAAGGGGCTGGATTCCCTCCTGCCGCATCATGCGGTGAAACTGCCAGCTCCTCTGCAGCCACCAAGAACTTTTTTGCTAGCACTGGCTCTTAGCAGGGCACAGAGGCAGGAGATCAGAGACTGATTTGCACATGCCAAGCCAGCTGGAGAGGCTTCAGCTGTGAGCGGGGCAGAGTCCGTCCCACGGGAGGAGATGCTGCTGCTGCTTCACCGTGGTTTTCAGGGGAAGCAATCCAGTTAATCACTTCATATTTGGATAAGAAAATAACCTCTGTGCACAAGGAAGGATCTCAGTGCACATGAAAGGTCCTAACTGAAGTTAGTTCCACAGGACCTGTGGGATGAGATTGGTATCATCCTCCTCATGTGACAGATTGAAAAATAAAGGCCCAAGGGAGAGGATTTGCTCAAGAACTACCAGGAGGCAGCAGCTCAGCTCCCTTTGCTCCCCGGTCCAAGGTCAGAACGGCTTCACAATCTGACATGCAAGTCATACTCCCTGTTGGGGTCCAACCATCCTTCCCAGACTCCAAGTGCCCTGGGCCAGGCTCTGCTTTGCCATGGCTGGGCTTCCGGGAACTGCAATTCTCCATCCTGTTTTGGTTAAAACATAAATAAAAAAATAAAAACACAACCAGCACTGATCCCCTGATTTCAGTTGGAGGGGTCACTTGTACGTGGGTAGCATATGAGACAAGTCACAGCACCTTAGGCGCAGTCAAAGGAAGCCCTTGTCAATGGGAGGGTGTGAAGTAAGAGGGTGAGGAAGAGTTCCTAATTAGGGCAGGCAGAAGTGAAGCACTGTACCGGCCTCCAGACCTGAGCAGAACTGTGGAGCACAGACTCCATCACCTCTCTCCCTCTCCAAGCAACGCAGAGCCCAGCACCAGAGCCCTGAGATCATCTGCCCCATTTTGCGGTGCACTTGCTCAGCAGTCCCCCACTTTGCTACCCAATCTGATGTTGTTTGTGCCATATACAACCCCAAATGTTCCCTTTCAGCCCCTAAACCTGTGGTGACCCACAGCTCTTTCTGTGTTATGGCAGCCCCCCTTTTTCCATCCTTCATCCCCCTTACTTCCCACACTCAGAAGTCCTGGCAGATTCTACTGGTCCTGCCAGTAAGTTTTTTTGCCTCTTTTTCTGGCCAGCTGGAATGATTTATTTCTGAATGGGATCCAAATCTGGCACATTTCTGAGCCATCATCTGGCTCCAATGTAGTGAAGGGAAGAGCATCAGCAGTTGGAGGCAAGTTAGGATTTATAACCCTATGGCATCTCCTCACCTCTTCCAGTAACTGGATACCCAAGAGGAATGCGGAGTGCAGGAAATGCCGAGGTTTACCAGCAGCCTCTGGCTTCTTGTGCAAGAGGCCTCAGTGTTTTTGTTCCTACCACTAACGCAATGCATTTGATGATCCCTGTCTTCCCAGCTCTGTGCCTTGGTCCCTCTTTACCCAACTTCTACCACAGCACATTGCAAAAAAGCAAGGGAAATCACAGTGCGATTGGAAGAACCACGGAGTCAGCCTCAGTGTGTGAGGGAGAGTGGGAACAGAATTAGTCATAAGCCAGTTTTGCACTTCCCACCTTCTAGTCTTGGTCAAGGACTTGCTCATCTCCTTGTTAATGCAGAGCAGCTTCAGGGCTGCTCCACCCAATGGCTCTGCTGGAGATGGCTCTGCAAGAGGGAATCCCCAGGGGATGGTGCTCCTTGCCACAATCATTCCTCTCCTTTCAAGCTTCTTTACCATGGCGAAAGTCATGAGATCCCCTTTACACAGCAGGAACAGCGAGGAAGGGTCAGAACAAACCCCGTTATTAGGCATTATTTTGTCTAGACAACTTTTCTTGGCTTGTGGTCTTGACAGAGCATCCCCTTCCTGAAATCATTTAGTCAGGAATGGTTATCACACTAACGGGACAATCTGAAAATAGAAGGGGAGTAAAACAAACCAGTAAGTGGGGAAAAGCTTGGGAAGGCTAGTGAGCTGACCTGGTATCTGCTTATCAGTGGTACACCTGACAAAAAGGTACAGCTCCATCAAAGGTTAAACTGTGTCCCTGTAGCCAAAGGGAGCTGAAGGCAAGTCTCCCAAAGCTTTATTACATTACAACCTTCAAATGGCAAACTAGGGTTTCAAGAGGTGGGCAGACACAAAGAACGCTCTCTAGGTTCTTGTAACCCCAGCTTTTACTACTGAAGACCTGACAACTGGCAGAAAAGCATGTGCGCCTACTCATTTGTATTGGAAAGGGGAGAGGAAAAACACTGCTGTAAAACCTAAGTGAAAATCCTTGCTAAGAGAGGAACATGGGGAGGGCTGCACAAGCATACAAACTACAGGGAGAGATCTGCATGTGTTTTTCTCTGCTCTCAGAAACATAACATCAGCAACAAGCTAATCCCATTAAACTGCGAGGGCAGTCACCCCACAGCCCCACACTGGCACCATGGAGTAGCGGTGTTAGGCCATCTGGGACCCAGTACAAGGGGAACTGTGACCCCTGAGTTACGACCAGCTACTTCTTTTCAACTCCTGTTGCCCCTATTATGCCCCAGAAAGCCTCCAGCTCAGGCACCAGCACCTGAAATGGTCCCTGTGCAGAGACAGCACCATTTCACAGCTATCCTGAAGAGGCTTCCCTCTCCGATAGACAAAGTGCTGTAAATCTCTCTGACTTGTGCTCAATGGCTGACCTCTCTGTTGAGGCAGCCAAGAGGGAGCTCTGATAAGGCGAGAAGGCCATGAGAAAATTGGTAGCATGGCCATGAAATATGCTATAAAATGCAGTCACTATGGTAACTGCCACAGCTGGGAGGAAAGAAGAAAACTTCCAAAATCTGAGGGTTTCCAGGCTTCCCATGGACACCCCGAGGAGGAGCATCTCGGGGCTATCAGTGCCACAGCCACCCGCAGCCCCTTTGCCCCTGCACTGCTCCCTGCAGCTCACGCTGAACCGGCTCTCGCCCAAGATGCTTGGCCAAATACCGAGGCTTTTCCTTGGGCAAGCTGCTTGTGCTTACACTGGTGTACCCTCATGGGTGCCCCATCTCATTCCTGATTTAACCCAGCATAAACAGAAGGGGAACAGGAGATAAACTGTGCTGTGGGGGCTATCAGCAAGGAAGACGGATGGTATTTTCTTGACACTTGCCCGACCTGCTAGGTCACAATCTGCTGCTCTCACGATACACCCGTTACAACTACGTTTCCCCTCACAGCAGCAGAGCAGTATATAAAATGAAGGGTAAGCGTAATTGAGCAGTGAATAACCCCTGCTGTGCCTGTTAGAAGTGGCATACCCCACACCCATGTGTGCAGTCTCAGGGAAGCAGACTCAGCCACCCCTACTTCACCCAGAGCAGAGCTCCCCTATCACCCCATGGCCTCTGTGCCAGGCTGACAGCACAGACCTGCCAGCATTTGCAGCCTAAAGGCAATTCTGTGATTAAGAAACACGAGAAGTGATTATGGATTTCCTATAATTCCTAAATAAGGCTGGGTCACATTTTTCAGACAGAGCACTAATTCACTGCAAAATGCAATTTGAGGTTGACCAAAACTATTTGGAAATTTGTGCCTAGTTCAGAGAACAGCTTTGATTCCAAAATTATTTCTAAGACAAAGTGAAGTATTTTCTTATTTTCTCTTTTTAATTTTGAAATATATTTCATGAAGTGCTGTATGTAAACTTAAAGATCAGAAAGAACAAAACTAAAACATGTTTTGATACTCTTAGCAACTTTTTGTTTGGTCAGTTATTTTTTTCTGTTGAGAATAAAAAATTAATTTCAGCTGACCTGAAATTACATTTTTGGTTTGACTCTCTGATTCAGCTAGGGAATTAAAAAAAATATTATTCCTATGGCTTTATTCCCAAAACATCACTATTTGTTGTGTAAAGCAACCTATTCTCATTCTTTCATGTCCTTCCATCTGGCTCTTCATGACCAAGTCTGGAAATAAAGAAGAATTTTTGCAGACATCTCCCTCCCCCACTCTCTGCAATCATGGAATTTTTTCCTGTCAAGTTGGGAAGACTGTTGATGCTGCCTCCCATGGCTCAAGTTTAAAAAACAAACAAACAGAAAAACAAAGATGCAGCTCCATTTGGTGGTTATGATAACCCAGATAGATGCTGCTTCTCTGAGTCACTCTAGCAAAGCAAACAGCAGTGATTTAATGAGGCAGCTCCCAGTCTGAATTGTATTGGGGCTGCAAACACCCTTCTCCATCCCTGCTCTGCTCCAGTTGTCTGTCCTGTTCGATTGCTTCCCGTTCCTCAGACCCCAAGGAGCCTGTGCCTGCCTCCCTACTGAGATGCACAGTTCTCAGCAGAGCAGAATATCATTCCCCCGGCTGGCACCACACCAGTTAAACCCAGCCAGTGAGCTAATGGGCATCAGGAGGTTTGTATGCAGAAGCTCAAATGGGAGGCTGATATCTGCACTACAGAGCAGAACAGAGATACTCAGGCTCACCTTGAGAAGCAGAGAGCAACCAGGTCTCACGCAGACACAATGCGGCACTGCCTGTGGGCACATAGCTCCTCTCCCCAGCTCTCGTTCCCTGATGGGCAGTTTCAGAAGACTTGCTGTCATTGTCTGTACATACACCCAGAGGTGACTCAGCTTGCAGAGACTTAAAGGACCTGAGTGCATCACTGCAGTCACTTAAAAATGGGGCTTTTGAACTTCAGTAGCCTATCTGGCCCCACACCAGTAAGGGCAGGTAACCAATGCCAGCCAGATGCCACGATGACAACCCAAGTGCTTGCCTGTCTCTCTTTTCTCACTGACCTGAAGAGAGTGATGAGGCATTAGGGACTTGTTACGAACTTCAGTACTGCCCCGGGCAAGAGGGAGAGGGCTCCGAGCCCTGCTAGTGACCCTGAGGCTCTCCACGCCTCCCGCAGCCCACGTTCCTAGAAGAAGGATCACTGCTTGAATCACCTCCAAAAGCATGAACTATTCTCTAATACTTCTTGAGCTCTTCCCAGGATGTTTTGCTTTTTGCCCTGTGGCCTGGCCCAGCCACATTTCAGAGATGAAAGGCCCTGAGTGTGCACAGACGCCGGCATCCCTACGCATTCCTGGCTCGCAGGCTTTCCTCGAAGCAGTTGTGGGCGCATTGCCGGGGAGGAGGAGCTGCCTCCCAGCCCGGAGGGAGGGCTGCCGCTTTGCTGTCTGGCAAACCCGTGCTTGCCAGGTATGCTGCAAGGTCTTGGCACAAATCCCTTTGCTTTGGGGTCAGCGGCAACCCCTTCCCCACCCCTGCAGGGCCCTCAAGCAGCTCAGCAGAAAACAAGGCAGCTCCCCGCTTTGCCTAAGGGCTTACAACGGCTTTGAGGAGACACAGTGCAAAATGTAGAAGGCATGATGCTATCAGTACACAAACCTGATTAATAACAACAGGTTTCTCATTTCTTTTGTCCCCACAGCTCCCAGAGCACTTCACAGACCAAGCACACCAAGCGTCACTGCCTACCTCTGGATGACGTGTGCTGTGGGGTGGAAACCCAAAGAGCGCTGCAGGTCTTGGGCAGAAACTCCAGGATTTGTGCAACAGTGGAGCGGCCAGCAGGAGCTTGCAGGGCTGCAACGCAGACATCTGCATGCACCCCATCTCCCCTGCCCAGCTCTGGCACAAGCCAAACCGGACTCCTGACCTTAAACACTGGAGGAAAGCTGGCTCACAGTCTTAGCGCGCAGCTTGGCCCCATCGCAGTGTTAAAGGGAGAGTCTGCCAGTGGTCTGGCAGGATTTCAGCCCAACATACTGTCCCCATCAGTGGTTCCCACTTAAATTTTGGCACCAGTGCGGGAGCTCAGCCTTAACCCTCACAACCGTTAAGAGAAGCAGCCTCCCTGCACCCCTACAAATGCACCCCTTCCCTCTGGCAGGGCGAAGCTGACACACAGCTCAGGAAAGCCAAAAGCAGCTCTCAAAGATCACACTGGCCTGTGGAGCAGGCTGCTGGCAGAGATAAGCTTAGAGACCAGCTGGTGGCTGCAGCCTTCACTCCCTCATGCACCAAGACAAGGAATTATAAACACTTGGCCCTTAAAAAGAAACAAAAAACCCCAAAACCAAAACAGCCACTAGAGAGTGTGGAAGACAAACTACCAAACCAGCTGGATCCAAAGGGAAAAATCTCAGCCTCACTGAAATGAGGGGTGAAACTCCCCGTCTTGGAGGGATATTGATGCCCTCATTGCCTCATGCCAGCAAACCAGAGGCACCCCAACAGACTCTTAGAAGACTGTGGACTCCCTTAGCTAGCTGCTATGCCCATTTCTTTGAGCAAGGGAGTCCCTGGTGCTGAGGCTGGCCTGTTCCTGTTGTGCATGCTCTGAAAAGTCATGTCCCTGCAGTTTGTGTGTATCATATGGTTTGATGAAAGTACTCCCCTATTTCCCTTCACTGTCACGACTCAGAGATGGGCTGAATTAATCGCATGCACTTTCTCTGTGAGTGTATAAACTGCACCATTGCCATATGCACACAACGCAGATTATAGCCAGTCAAGGAAGATGGAGTAAAGAAGTGGCTCTTTTTGGCTATCCTCTTTAGATGAGTCCTTTCCCCCATGCCTCCCTGAGACAATTATTTTCTTGTTTCACATCACACGGACAGTCAAATGGCCACGTCACAGAAATTGCAGTGCAAGAAAAGGTGGCTTTGTGCCATCCACCTGATCACCAACACAACTCATGGCCGCTGTAGGAGCTGTGGCTGGAGCAGTTCTGTCTCTGCATCCCAGTGCTGCTGATCCTTGGGTCCCCCTGGCACTATCCTTCCCACCCACAGCCTTGTCCTGGACAAGGGAGCCCCGAGCAGGAGCAAAGGCAGCAGCCCAGAGGGGAAATTCGTTGCATCCCCTTCACAGCACTGCTGCGGCATGGTGTTTCCAGCAAAGATGCTCCTGGTAATAAACTCAGTCCTCCGGGGTGTCTCTCTGCTACACAACCTTTCCTGCTGTCCACTAGCTGTTTCTCTCTCGAGTGCTGGACCTTCTGTCTGTTAGCGCTGAACTTCCTGCAGCTGCTGGCAGCTCTCGTTGCTCTGTGTTGTCAAACTGAAGACTACTTTTTCCCCCTCCTTGATTGATTTATACTCCTGTAACAGTGCACGGTGGAGTTTTAAGTTTTCTCAAAAGCATTTGGGCAGCCATGGTCTTTGAATTCTTTGTAACGTTTTTGAGTACAAACTAGAGTTTTGGCTCTTTTGGTCAAAATGAAACCTAAACTGTATCTCCCTTGTTTTTTTAGCGATGATTACTTGGACATGATGCCCCCATTTTCTCAAAGGGGTCAGGAATAAAACTTTAATCTTCTTTGTTTTTCAGGAGTCTCCTTAGAGACTGAGAAAGATGTTCACAAGACCTGAGTGGCGTAGCTTGCTGGTGAAACACAAGCCACAGAGGCAGGGCTCATCATGTCCTGCCTCCCCGCCAAAGCTCTGGCTGTCTACTCCCTGCCTGTCCAGATGACTTTCCTTGCCCCCTTTCCCCAGACACCGGTCCTACTGACCTCCAGCAACACTCTCCATCACAAATGCCTACCTTTGAGTGGCAGACTCAATGCAAAGCTCCCAATGGGATCACACATGTAGGAAGCACACACAGCTGGGAGGCACCTCTTGAATCACCAAGTCCATCTCCATGCTACCACTGCCCTCTCTGCATGATACGGATTAAAGGATGTTATTTTTGCCTGTCTCACACCCATTGAAAGCTTGGTCTCAAAACCTTCTTACAGTTATGAGCTCTCCCCTAGATTGTACTATATTCATGGCCAATTTGTACCTATTTATTCATATTGGCATATGAATAGATTCCATGCTTTGAGTTAACTTAGAGCATATGAATGCTATACTTTAGCTTAAACAGTACGTTTTCCTCCCTGGCATTTAATTCCCTCGGCCTACCCAGCATAAGAAAGGAGAATCGATAGCAATAACAGATGTCTGTCTTAATAAATAATCATAGAATCATAGAGTGGTTTGGGTTGGAAAGGACCTTAAAGATCACCAAGTTCCAAGCCCCCTGCCATGTGCAGGGAAACCTCCACTAGTAGCCCAGGTTGCTCAAAGCCTCATCCAGCCTGGCCTTGAACCCCTCCAGGGATGGGGCATCCACAGCTTCTCTGGGCAACCTGTTTCAGTGCCTTACCACTCTCACATTAAAAAACTTCCTCCTAATATTCAATCTAAATCTACCCTCTTTCAGCTTATACCCATTACCCCTTGTCCTCTCACTACACTCCCTGATACAGAGTGCCTCCCCATCTCTCCTGTAGCCCCCTTTAGATACTGGTAGGCTGCTATTAGGACTCCTTGAAGCCTTCTCCAGGCTGAACAACCCCAACTCTCTCAACCTGTCCTCCTACAGGAGGTACTCCAGCCCTCTGACCGTCCTTGTGGCCCTCCTAGGGACTCGCTCCAACAGGGCCGTGTGCTCCGTTATAAAATAATCTCTGTTTTGACTGTTATCAACAACATTTTTAAAGAAGCATGGGATCCAAAAATCTTCCATTGCAGCGGAAATCTGGAGGACAAGCCAAATTAGGGGTGAAAATATGCAGTTTAACACCATTTTATGGCCAGAAGAGGGCAAAGAAAAGTTTCAAAATGGAATTTAATATTTTTGCTATAGTGCAAGCTTAGTCAAGATTATAATCAGGACAATAAGTCATGATCACCAAATTCCTGTTCCTTCCAGGGAAAAAGAATCCTCCATACAAGACGTGACATGCAAGATTGGAGACAGAGACAGAAAGTAGAAGGGATTTGCTCTTGATTGTACTAGGCTAGGAATGACTAGAACAGTTCCTAACGTGAGGCAGCTTTAGTTGTGTTTCAGAGAGGGAGCAGCCCCCTCCAGAACTAAGTCTCCTACTGCTTTGGAGCTCATATGCATTATTAGCCATGCTGTATCTCAATGGGCAGCTGAAAGACAAAAGGCAGCATTTTCCCCACATTGTAAACCCTCTCCAGTAAACCAGGGCTACATATCCTGTAATTAAAAACACCATGCTACAGGCAACAATTGCCACATAGGCTTGGGATCTCTTCCCGTATCTAAGTGCCCATGCCCCCACAGATGGAGTGTGTGGAGGGCTCAGGAGCAACTCCTGGGAGAGAGGGGGGAGGAGGAGGGTAGGGATGCTGCCACAGACCAGCTCACATCTGGTTCTACCACTTTGTTACCCTAGCTTTAACTCCCACAGGAAGAAACAATTCTTTTTGTGCAGGCTTTTGCAAAATCTCTTCAGTGGAATCACATGTTCATCCGTCTCCTTGTTCCTGGAACAGCCCTTGTGACCCTGCTTCCCAGAAGACTGGTTAAGCACAGATGAGTTCAGATACCCACGCCAGCCCTTCACCTTCTGCAGTCTGGGAAGGCATCCCATGCTCCTCCCCAGCACAGGGACCTGACCCTGAGGAGCCAGAGGCCTCCAGAAAATCCTCTTGTCTCTACTGGCATCTCCAACAGAAGGCAGCAGACCACACAGACTTAGTTGTCCTCTCCCTGATGAAGAATGATCCCTTCAGGACAAACTTGAGGCTCGTTTTGGGAATGCAGGAGGGATGCAGAGGATGGCGTAGAGAGAAAGGGAGGGAGGGAGGCTGCATTGTTGTCTCTCCACTCTTGGCTGCTCTTTGGGTAAATAATGGACTTCTGTCTCCAGGGCTGCTTATCAGCTCTAAATGCCCTCAAAGAAAGCAAACAGCACAATAGCAAATCCCAGAAATAAATCCATTTCATTATAAATTAATTTTGTTTTCATTCCATTTTTCTTGCTAGTAAAAAATGTAGGTTAAGCTAAGCACTTTCTTTTCCCAGCAATTTCTGCTGGCTGTCGGCTAACGCAACAGAAAGTTAAGCTTTTGACAGTATAATGGCTTTGTTATGAAAGAAATACAATTATATTCTTTCCCAAGACAAATTGTATAGTATTAAACATCTGAGCAATGCAGCATTGTCCTTGGAGCTGTTGGTGAAGGAATTTTATATGGAGAGACAGGAGGACAAGAGCAGCTTTCACGGGAGATGTGAGCAATGGATCTCCGTTGCTCTGAAATACAGAAGAGATTTTGAAGTGGAGAAACAACCTGTACGCCAGATTACTGAGTTACGCAAGCTTTTACCTCTACGCTACTTGCAGTTGTGTCACCCATACCTAGAAATCATAACTGTCTGAAGACTCTTTTGTGGCATGCATCAAACTATGTCAATTCATCAGCATCAGTTCATCTCCATACTGGTGTTTCTAACAAACTCATTAGCAACAGCTAAAACTACTAATCCAAGAATAAGGAGAATGAGTTTAGAGTCCTAAATGGAGTGAATTCATAACAGATATTTCAGTCATCCTCCACGCCTAAACTAATCCCAGCAAAGCTGCCTGGCATTCAGCCATTGACATGAATATCCCCAGGCAGCAGGAGAAGGCACAAACAGCTGAGAGCAACCCCCTCCTGAACACCATGCAGAAAGGGAACAATCAGTAGAACTGGGTGGTTCTGGGATGGGCACAGACCACCAAGGCTCAGAGTCTGCACTTACCCTGGGAAATTCAAGAGGTCCAGGCACTAGCAGGAAAATCCCAGGCATGCAAGCTCAAACGTCTGTGCTCTCAAAGCAGAAGCAGGGCCACTAGTGTGGTCTGCAAGTTCTCAGACATGGTTTAGGGGTTAGCACAGACCACCAGTAACCAAGAATTAATTCACATGCAGCCACTCTAATTAGGAGATAAGACAGTTTAACAGCATAGATGTGGGCCACTCTGCCTCACCTGTCCTCACAGTCTGCAAACAATCCTGTGTGTATTTGATTTATTAATGCTGAGACTGCCAAAGCCATGGCAGAATCTCAGCCATAACCTGCCAGGAGTCAAGTACCACAATGGGAAATCTAGTAACAGCCAAGACAACGGCATCATTATCCGTGCATCTGGTATTTGCAAGACATCCTTGTGTGTAGAAAAGACCAAGACACGCTGAGCTATGTATCTGAAACAGGAGCCCTGATCCACCTTCAGCTTTGTTTGGGTTTGTACTTCATGGCCTGACCTCCTCTGAAGGTCCTCAGAAGAATGGAGAGCAGTCGAGACGGCTGATTCACAGAAGTCAAGGTGTCACCCCACGTTATGGGTGGAACAGGTAGCACCCCAACGCTTAAAAGCAGCCTGGCACTTCCCCTTATGAAACCATCTTTTCTGTTGCTGAGAACTTTGCCAGCACTGAACTGCTCAGGTTGAAATTTTCCAAGCCATGTGCTTGCCTCAGGCTGACTCTTCCTTTTTAATGTGTCAACAGAAAAAGGTCAGTGGTTTCTGAGAACACTATTGAGTTGTTTTGTCCGTGTTTGACGAATTGTTAAAGTTGTGTTCAGAACGCGCAACGGTCCTCAGCACCTCTGCAAGAGCCTGAATTTGGTGGGAGACTCACCCTGGTGCCTCTTGCTTGAGGAGAGCTATCCACGTGTCTCAAAGACGGTAGCAAGTGTGTACGAGTGTGTGTTCGTGGAAATCATCAGCTTACACACAGTCAGTGACCTTTCTAGCATCTGACTACTTCTGAAACTTCAGTTCCTGCTAAGACTAATCCTTCCCCTTATGGCTCACAGATCCTGATTACTTTGTCCAAACACTAGCTGAACACAATGACCAAACGAGCTCTCCTCTGGGATTGCAGGATTTCACAGGCAGCTGCTGCGTGGGGTACAGCACGGAGCGATGAAATGAAAGGCAGGAGACTACATCTCCCTTGCAAGTCATCATCAGTCATTACAGCCAGCAGGGCTGATGCCTGAAGAAAACAGTAATTTAGGACAAATAGTACAAGGGTGGAGAACTGAATCAGCAGATGTTTTGCATAGAAGAGGCAGGCTCAGGACATGACTGAGACTAGAGAGAAGAGGGCAGGTCAGGTACAACATGACCAACCACTGGAGCTAGAGCCCGATTAGGATCTGCATCCTGTGGCAGCAGGTCCCAGTGTGCGTTTCACATTCCCTCAACAAGCCAGCTGTGTAGTGGGGTCCAGCTCAGAGCCTGAATGAGTACTAATGCCAGTCTGAATGTGCAGAATGTGCTGAACCCTTTGCCTGTGAAGGTGGCTGAGCTACTGCTGCCCTGCTGATGAAACCGCTATCCCTCTCAGTCACTCAGTAAGCAGGCACTGTGGATCAAAGAGCCAAGCACACAAGCATCTCACACCTCATTTCTGACCTTGAAATGTTTTTTCTTTATATTTTCTTAAAAGAGAAGCATAGCCCTGCGCTCTTAGCAGTATGGAGTCAATGGCTGCCGCCACATCTCTAGACAGAGTATGAAGACCACCTGAGTTGATGGCTTCATTTTCTTGTTTTTGTCTGCAGTAAGAGATGTGTAGTAACAGCCTACCTTACAGAGGTTTGATGGCAGCTTAAGTAATGAACCAGCAAATGCTCTAATGGGCTGAGATAGATGATGCAGCAGACAGAAAAATGTAATTACAAATGCTAGGTACCACAGAGGCACACAACGTTGAGGAATGCCAAACCAACTGCAGACAGAGCTCAGTACTACAAGCCCCAGGTCTCTTCCTCCCCAACTGCAGAACAACGCCCCTCTATGGTACTCACTTTTCAAAGGGCCAGGGTCCTTCTGGGCAGCCAGGTCTTGCCAACGCAAGACACTGCCTCCAAGTGTCATTTGCCTTGATCACACAAGCAGCAGCCACCCAAGCAGCATATATCTCCCAACAGAAATTCATTTTTCATGGCAGCTGGAGCTGAAGCTCAGCAGATTTACGCCCTGAAGCTTGGGAACACAGGATGGGGGGCATCCAAGGCAAAACAAAGGTGGTGGAGCAAGACAAATGACAAGGCAGTGGCTCATGCAGAAGTAAATGGTACCTGCACAGCAGCAATTCCTCCCTGAGCAGTGAAGGTGATTGTGCCAGACCTTGGGAAACATCCCAGAAACCTGAAAGCGTATAGCAGCATTGGAAGCCAAAATCTCCGCACAGACAACAGATCTCCAATTACCAAAGCCAGCTCAGTTGGCTTAGGGACAGGTTATTTCCATGTTGGGTTTTTTTTCCTAACTCATTTAATTATTACATTTTTTGTGTGTATCTGTTTTCCCATATAACAGCAAGAAGCCAGACATCAGGAATTTTTGCTAGGCCTCCCTAATCAGAAGGAGTATTTGTGATGAAACTTGCAAATACAACCCTACCAATGCTTTCAACCACTGCGGTTCCCATCTGCCACTCCTCCTTGAATCAGAGGTGACCCCACTGATCACCTGAGGTTGGCTTCCTGTCCTCCTGGGAACCATGCTAAAGATGACTGACGTTCTCCTATTTACCTTTTGTATCCACCCCTGCATGCCTTCCTCTAACCTCGTCCCTTGAAGAAAAAAATCATTCAATCTGCTTTGGTTCTTCTGCCAGGGCAGATGTTCCCCCAAACAGCCTGACATTCACAGATCCTGGAAACGCTTAGTGATACAGAAGGGAAACAAAAGCCTTCAGTCTTGCTGGAAACCCAGCCCACAGCACCAGCCTAACCATGCCTCAAAATATCCTCTCTAATCTGGGGTGCTCAGCTCCACAAAGTGAGGGCAGCAGCCATGCTCTCCTCCCTTTGCTAGCAATGACATAGAAATGGCTGAGTTAATGTTTCGCTGCACACCCCCTTGTTTGTGGAAGTGTATAGATGCCACAGAGGCATCTGTGGCAGGCTGAAACTTGGTGGTTTACATGTTTTATGTCAAAATCAAAACAAAGACAGGGGGAGCACACTGAGTTTGGACTTATTTTAAGTTAAACAAGCATAAAATACTTGGCAAATTTCCCTTGCTTAATGCAGTATAAACAATTTTGGTATTCAACAGAGAAAATTTCCCATTTAATGAACGTGGCAAGTAACTGAAAAGAAGGTCACACTATTTTCACAGTTTAAATTAAGCACAGAACAGCCTCAGCTTCTGCTGCACCATTAGCAAAGTTCGTGTGCAAAGTTAAGCGGCTCTTTTGCAGCTGGGGCTGCACTGGGGAGGTGAGAGAAGACACTCCTGTGGGACAGTAGGTTCTGCAGCACCCAGGGAAGACAAGCAGATTTTTGCCATTACTTTCAGAGGGGAAAAAATGAGCACCGATAGACATAAAACTGAGGCAGACTAAGGATTTCAGAAGGCAGCCTCTGGCAAATACAACCAGAGCAGTTAAAGACATTAGCTTGCACAGCTGTCTGCCAGCCTTGGCTGTCCACCTTGTCGGCCAGACAGAATTTATTGCTCCTCTAATAAAGTCAGCAGAAAGAAATACATGCTTGTGCCTCAGCCACTACAGTTCGCAGTGTATTAGAGTGAACTGCTGACGATCATTGGTTTTCAGTAAGATCACAGACTCACAGCTGTACATCCAAGGAGGGGAAGAGTAGACAAGAACAGAACAAAATGTCTCCCTCGCTGTGAAAGGCTTAGAAGAGACTTGAAAGAAAATGGATGAATTTATTTTAATGGGGTTAAAGAACTTATGAGAGATGTTTATTCTACAGAGATTGCCACAGCACCTCTATTCTGTATCCTTTGCTGTTGGCAAAGCTGGTTTGGCTATCTGCTGCTCGCTCCAGGGGGAAGGGAGCTGTAGGGGCACAAAATAAAGGTCTGCAGGAGTTACCACCACTGCTTGTGCCCCCGCTAGCCCAGAGCCCACTGCAAGAGCAGGAGCATCCTCCATCGCCTCCAGCTAGAACCAGGTATAACAAAGCTGAGAGCTCTCCTGACCCTCAGGCCTGCACTTCTGACACCACCCTCCCATTTCCAGGGCTCGGCTCCAGGAATGACATTGCCTGAATGTATAAGCAGCCTATTTTTATAATTCCTAATGTAATCAGACCCTCTCCTCCTATGCAGGGGAGAGGTTTCAGTGGTAAAATGGCATGTGTCGAAAGAAATTAAGATAAGAAACTCAGAAGGGACAATAGGTTTTATTTTTCAACAAAGATTTAAGAAAACCCAAGAAATTCACACACCCACAGCGTTTATTAAAATGTGTTCCTAGAGCTGGCTTTGACTCAGGCACACCAGGAAATCAGTGGTAGCCTTTTGAATACTGAGAACAAACTACTTAAGTACATATCATTGTTTATGTGCAGACATTATTCTCACGTACTGCATGTCACACTTGCCTTGCTGAACAAAGCTATACTAGATGCTACCTGTACAAATGTGAAGGCTGGAAGAAATAAAATATAACATGATCTGTTTCACCCCACATGATTTGAGAAGCAGCAGGTGAGATTATTACAACATATTGAGCCACAATAAAAACATGTAGGGTGCTGTAGGCCACCCTGAGGTTCTGCAATATTCAAAGTCTAATATCATGCAATGAAAGGTTCAGTAACACAACACTGAACTTCAGTTTTTGAGTAAAACATCTCAGTTTGTTTTTCAAAGAAACAAACCTTACTTTTCAGCCCCCCCAATAATTTGGGTTATCTCAGTATGAAATAAATTTAAAACAAACAAACAAAACCCACTACCCCAAGAAGCCTCAAAAGCTCCTTGCTGCAGATCTAACAGCCCTCTTAGGACAAAACTTGCAAAGCTTGCCCCAGTCCTTCCCTGCCAAATGTCCAGACCCTGTGAAGGTGTAGAGACTTCAGGTCAGACACACACATAAGATACCAGCTCTAGAAAGTTATCTCACTGAGCTGCCCAAGTTTAATCCTCCAAGTCCTTTGTTACAGCAAAACAACAGACTTCCATGAGCCTCATATCCTCCAAAACAGCAGGATGTCAGCACAGCCATAGGGACCCTGTTCCTTCACTCACATCAGTGTCCCATTAAATCTTGTCATTTCTTTCCCTTCTCATATGTCATCAAATAAACTAAGCAACAGTCCCTGAGACACATGCTTTACTTCTGCATGCTCCATGCATGGAGTTCACTGTGTTCTTTATCCTGCCTGAGTTTTTTACCTTTATCTGAGCCAAGACATTGTCATTTTCCCCCTCCCCACTTCCATGTTGGAAACCATGCAACTGCAGAGAGATCAGACTACACTAATACTGGGACAGCAGCCAGCAGTATGCCATACGCCTGTCTTTTAACAGCTAAATCTAATCAAAAATAATGATGCAAAAATGGGCACTCCTCCTCAAGACATCCTAATACTTTCAACAACTTTTTAGGAACACATAATGCTGGTGGATGAGGGCATGCAGAAGGGAACAAATTTGGGACTTCCAGTACTTACTGTGTGAACACCTGTTGGCTAAATGAACAGCCTTAGGTCTGAAAGTAAAGACAGCTGTACCCAGGTTCTTCAGTTGCCGTATCAGATAGCTGCTTCCTTAGGGCAGGCATGAACTGCACTACATTATCACCCAAATGCAGTCATGAGATGGAAAGCTCTTCTTCAGGAATCTCATGCACTGATGTAGGACCAGGGGTCCTACCAAAGCATCCACCTTGAAGTACTGAGGCCCAGACCCATGTCACCATTTAAGAGACGAACTCCCTTGTTCTCAGTAAACCTTAGATATATTATGTCTTCAACACCCTGGGTTTCAGCAGCTTATCCAGTACCACATAGGAAGCCTGTGGGAAGCAAAACTGGGCCTTAGAAGTCCTACGAGGTAAGCACATGCCCATCTCTCCGCCAACAACTGCAGTCAGTCCACGACACTACCCTACCCACACACTGCATGAGCACGAGCAAGGACACAACACCTCCCTCACACAGAATTAAGCTGATGGATGCAGAAGGATTCCTCTTTCAGTCATGGTTCCCTGTATCCTTAATTACATCACCTAGTGCTCTCTGGGGTCCATCACTGTAATAAGTGAGCACTCGACAACTCCCCCATCCGAGCAAGGGAAACACCTTGTGGGTGGACGGCCCCTCAGGGAGGTGGAAATCTGCCACCGTACACTTCAGGAGACTGTGAAGGAGAAGCCTCGCCAGGCCCTGCCACAGCCCCAGCCAAGGGCTCTGGCAGCCTCTCGCTCTGCTGACCGCAGGGAAGCGTGGCAGGGATGGGTGAGCGATCCCTGGGCCGTGTCCAGCACAAGCTGTGGCACTGCTCCAGGCCACGCCGGCTGCACTCCTCGCCTCCCCCACCAGACCCCAGCACCCGCCGGCCAGGCCCTGTCCTCACAGCTGCCAAAGCTGCTGAAAGCATCCCAAACCTATTCCCCTGAGCCCACCGTGCTCCCCCCAGCAGGGTGGGTGCTGGAGGAGAAGCCTGCCTGGCCACACTCCTCTGCCCTGGCGACCCACAGTGACTCCCACAAGTTTTGTACAAGAGCAATGATGGGGACAGACCACAGCTTCTCTGAGAAAGCATTAACAGCCTCCTGCATCCAAAAAAAAGCACAGCTAGCAAAGAGGCCTCTCTCACAGGGGCTGTGGTCAGCAGCCAGGGATGGGATGGGGCAGAGGGAGGCACCTCCTTTCCCCTGCCCGTGCTCTGTTTTCCCATGTTTTCCCTCACACCTGTGCAAAGGAAAAAAAAATGAAAAGCTGTGTTCCCTCTCCTCCCCATCAACTGGAATTTTTTGGTGGCAGAGTTCAGCTTTTCAGCTGTATAGGGGCAGAGGAGGAAGAAGAGGGAGCACAAAGAGAAAGCAGCACGGGAGGTACTCACCTTTCTCCAGGGCAGCTCACGGGCAGAGTGGTTCACACCTGCTGTGAAACCGCTCCTTTAGATGTGCATTGCAAGGAAGATTGACTACAAATTTAAAAACCACAGCCCTGAGGAACACAGGGCTTTGTGGCCTCTTGCCAGACTTTTATTAAAAGATGGGTTTTGAGCTTGTGGCAGAACACAGGGTGAAAGCATCGCCTCAGGAGAGGGAACCACTGCCTGTCACTTCTCATCACTGACCAAAAAAAGGACTTCCAAGTGGCTTGCCCACAGAAAAAGTGCACGGGCTTTCTTTATTTGAATGCCTCTGCTACCCAGTTAAGGCAACCTTGCAGGAAGACGCCTTAAAGCTATGAAAGTACAAACCTTAAGCCTAGTCAACTCGGTCTTCCTGAGGTGTGAGCTGGAAGGAACCTGAGAACAAGAAATGCAGAGAGCCTTCTACTATCTCTGAAAGGAGGAAAAACTCCCAGACATCCATATTTAAAGACAAAGTTGAAAATGGAAAGAGAAATAAAACAGGGGTATTTTAAGAACCCCAGTATCTTTATTATGCATTTCTAGTATAGAAGCTTCCCAAGGTCCAAGTCAGCATCCAGCTCAGTCTGTGACAAACTCCGTACAAACACATCTCAGAAGAGAGTCCATGCCCCTGGGACCAACCAAGCAAGATTTGCTCTTGGAAGAAATTCCTGTATTGTTACTTGGTTAGAAAAGGATCGTTTGAGCAAAGGGTGGAGTGAACAGCAAGAAATCTGGCTCTGCTTGCACCTCTCTAACTGTATCCAGTGCAGGTTAGATTTGTGGGTGATGGCTTGAGTTGTCTGGAGAGGGGACAGCCTGTGTGCTCTTTGTGCCCCCCTCCGTCCCAGGACAGACACCTGTGTGTAAAACAAACCAAGCCACACCTAGAAATAGAATCAGCCTCCGACATCAGAGAGAGCTCTCCCTCCTGTCAAAGCCTAGTTCACCCACCAGTCTCTGTTGTGAGAAAAGTAACAGAAATTGGAGCAACAGCAGTAGATGCTGTAGTGCAACCTTTAACAGCTCTTGGGCCCCAGTTCTGCAAACCATCACTGCTTGGTTTAGATACTTTAGGTGTAGTCATGCAAGAGACTACGGATTTCCTCGCTACTGCATTAGCAGATTATGTTAGCTGCTCTCTCCACCCCAGGAGCCTGTGCACTCAAACTGGCCCATGAACCCGTCAGCCAACTCATCGGGTGCAAAGGGTCCTGCCACGGCATGGACACCACGCTGGGGGCACGGGCTGGGGAGTGCATGAGCTCTAGCAGGGTTCAGATGAAGCTGCCTGCCAGAGGACTGGCTCCAACTATCTGCAGTGCTGGATATGGCCCTTTGCCTACTATGGGGCATGAGCTGTGTTGAGCGTGCAACCCCTGGCCCTCGGTTCAGGCAAGTGTCACCTGTGGGGTCAAGAGGGTCGAGAAGCATCTAAATATTGAGCTCTAACTTAAGCACGTCTTACAGGAAACTCAAAAACAAGGCTTTAGCTGTTAACAACAGCACATTTGCATACTGGGGGAAGACTCCTATTATGAAAACCTTGCCAGCCATGCTTCCTGATGGTGTGTGTGTTAATGTATATGAACTCCCTAATATTAAATCTGGGCTCATACTGGTTTTGCCTTTCTTCTTTTGCAACTTGTATTGCCCAAGGCTGGATGGATTCCCAATAACAGCACATGGAGATGCCTTGCGATCATGCGGTAAGGGAGCACTAACAGACTCAGAAAGTCTCCCCAATTAATGGAGTCTCAGAACTGAGCAAGGGATTAGGAGACACACCTTACCAGGGGAACAGCCTGAGGAGCTCACGCTATAGACAAGAACGGGAGAGGTCCTTGTCGCAGACCACAGTTACAATGGTGGGGAACAGATGCATGGTACTGAAAGCCTCTTCTGTTTAGTGGATTAAACGCAAGATTCAGCATCCAGAGATCAAAACTAGACAAATGCAAGCCAGAAATGAGGTGTAACAGCATGTGGGTAATCAACCAGTGCAGTAACAAACCGAACACAGTAATATTTTCCATTTGTGGTAATTACTTAATCAAGACTAGATGTTTTTTAAGACACGCTTTAGAGCCCAGAGCAAATGGAATTAATCAAAGAGCTGGGTATATGGGCTGTATTACGCAAGAGGGCAGAAAAACTAAAGCACAATAGCTCCTTCTAGCCTCACCATCTACTAATCTATGGGGAAAATGGCCCCTTTTAGTGTCAGTGGAGTTGGTAGACAGCCATATTTTCTAGTGACAAGACATACTGATGTTTACATCAAATAGTAATAATAACACCTTGTGTTTCATCCACACCTCTAATCTGAAATTCTTCAAACTCTTTACTGTCACTATGTCAGTGAGTCTGACAACTCACTGGCTGATAAATTGGCATTACCATTCCCCTTTCATTCAGCTTGAACTTTTTCTAAGTAGTTAACCGTCTGCTCACCACTTACATGGGAAACAGGCTATCTGTGATCTTGGGCAGCTACTTTTAGGCCTCTTGGTGAGAAACATTCACACGGGTGCCTTGCATAAGGTTTTGGGGTGGGAAATGGCTCAGCATGCCCAACTGCTCAGCAGCTGCCTTGTCCAGACACTCATCCCCAGTACACAGTTTACAGCACTCAAAAACTGTGTAACCTCCCTAGAAAAAATCTGGTAACAATGTAGTTTTTAAGACCAGAAGTCAACACCTAAAATGTTAAAAGAGAAAAAAAAAATATAAGAGAGAGAGAGAACAAATATCCTCATATATGACAGACAGACCAAAAAAAAAAGTAATTTCCATTAGTTACCACGACAACCAATGGAAATCACTAACCCATCTTCTCTCCCTCTTCAACCTTTGGCAGACCTATCAGGGAAAGCAAGTAACTATGCCTCCTGTAAAATCCTCTACTTAACTGCATCATATAGCTCACAGGGAAATCTACATTGCCACAATGTGAAGTGCTCCCTTTACAGGTCATCTTCAGTTTGTCTCCTCTGAGCTACAAACAGCTGGAGAGATACTTGTTGCTCCCCTCCAAGAGCAAACATACTCTAGAAATGTAATCCCCCCGAGAGACACTCCAGCTCTCCCACCTTATGTCCTTCCTCTCTCTCTGAATCCATAAAAACATTCAACCATCTCTCCCTCCCCATCTGTGGGCTATTGGCTCACATCTTAAATGTGGCCCACACAAGCCCTTTTTGCACATCTTTACTGCCTAGCAAGAAACTGATGGATCACACAGCAATTCTGGTCCATATTTTATCTCTGTTTTCTACACTATTGTTATCATTGTTGATAAGTATAATGACCCTCTGCAGTGCCTGCTGCACCTTCTACATAACCGCTTTTAAACTTTTCTTAACAGGAATAAACTCAGCTTCATAAACCCTTCTGAGAAGGACAGCACCATCACTATCCTTATTTTACAGATGTGAACACGGCAGCTCAGAGGAATTAGGTGCCTTGCCCAAAGCCTACATACAAATCATGGCATGACGCTCAGAGTGAGAACAAACAGGTCTGGAGAGAAGAGTCTGTTTGCATTTTCTTGATGTCAATAGGCTCTGAAGTTGTTTGAATGACATATGGTCAGAGTCCTCTTTAGGCCCTCCACCCTGACAAAACCTCACAGCAAATAAATATAAACCTGAAAAAAAACCCCACCCCAACAGTTGTCTCTGTTTAATGCTGGTTTACTGTTGACCTTGCATCCGCAACCAGCACGGCCTAACTCACCCCAGCATCTGGATGTGTGCTTCTGCACTGTAGAAGAGCTTGGCAGTGATTTATGAGAAGGTATTAATGCCCAGCTGTTCTCCCAACTCTTTTGCTTTTCACGGGCATGAAGTTAGGAGTGGCCCAGGCACTGCACTTACACTGCGGTTTCAGGCTATTCATACGCCACAGCAAGATGCAATACTCACCCAGTAGGATCCAAAATCCCCAAACAATCCACATCGATTGCAGATTTTGCTGCATTCTCCTCCACTTCCCCATCCCAGGTCTGGGTTGCAGGAGTTACCAGCACATTACTCTGTAAGAGGGTTGAGTAAGGTGGCTCTGTATATGTGTGTCTGTATGTGCACACAAGGTGTAATGAGCCATGTTTTGTGCTCCACGTTTAACAATGCTTTGGTTCAGTTTCCTCCACGATATCCTCCTGGGAGACTGCCCACAGCTCTTAGAGCCACAGAGGAGAGGACAAACCATAAAGTGCAAAGCCAAACAACAACAAGCTGTTCTACAAGCTGCTTCCCAGATTCCTGTCTCGAGGCTGACTGCATTTGGTGGCTACGAAGGTACAACCTATGATCAAAGGTGAATACTCATAAAACACTTCTCTGGTCTGCAGTAAAAGCTGATCCCAATGCTGGAGCTTTTCCCTTAGGTAGGGCAGTAACCACTGTACCACAGCGTCTATTTTTACAAAACTTAGAGAAACATAGTACCTTGTAGGAAATTAATATGCTTCACTAAACATGGCTGAAACTGGCTGTTGGGTTTAAAAGTTATTTGAGGAGGTTTAAAGACAGCAACAAACAGAGAATACGATCACGTAAAGCTCCATTTCTTTAGGCAGGCAGGGAAAAATGTTCTGCTTTGACAGGAGGAAGGGAGCTACAGGGAGATTAATAGAGGTGGGCTAAGCACAGAGCTGAGGGGCCCCATAAACCAGCTACACGAACAAGGTGGACATAACGGCACGGGGGAGGCACTGATTATCACTGAACACAGGGGCACAATGAAGACCGTTGGGACAGAATAAAAAGACTAATGGTCTGCTTGCTCATAGAAGAGGACCATGAAGATAAACTTACTGACTTTGAGATACTCCAGAGCAAGGTATCATTTTTCACAGAACGGGAAGGGAGCATCACTTATTGGGGATGTATAAAACTGGATTTGACAAGACACTAATGGCTACGGTTTGTACAAGCATCTACTAATCCCAGGACATGCAGCAACACCTTGTAGAAGAAACAGCCTGTTTTTCTAAAACGGAATGCTTTGAATGGTCTCAAAAAGCATTACCATGGTTCTCACTAGACCCTCTGAAAAGGATGGCAAAACACCCAGTCTGTGGGGAATCATCCTGCAAGTGTGCAAACATCTCAAGTGAACAAAGACCTGAGGATATGCCTCTCACCTCTCACCCTCCTGAAAGCGCTAGGCAAAGCTGGTCACACTGCCCCATCCATAGCTCGGCAGCCAATGTGACCAAGGAGGCACCGCGAGCAGCCACAGATGTGTGCCAGCGCCCACACTGCACCCCTACCCTGTAGCAGGTCAAACACGGGAATGTACACCGCCTCTTGCCAGGGACAGCACAGGCCACCTGCCCAGCCCTGGTCATGGGAAGGGCAATGTGCCACTTGCTGAGCAAAGCCCAATGCACGAGCAAGCCCAGGCACTGAGGCTCGCTCTTTAACTGTGGACTGGATACAAATCAGGCAGTCAAAATAAAAAAAAAAAAGTACTCCCTCCTTACCCTAACGCATCACCTACCAGCAGGTCCAGGCCCTAGTCTGAGGGACATAAAAAATGGAACTCCATGGAAAATGCAGCCTCTGATGCAACCTGAGTTCTCCGTTGTCTGTTTGCAGGGCAACAGAGGAGGGGAACACCGCCTGAAGAAGACTGGGTTGATACTACTCATGTGGCATTCATCATCTTGGGACTGGAATACCCCAGAGCTTGCATCACATGGAGAAAACACGCTGTCCTTAGACGGGAATACCACAGCTTTTCTGCCAAGTTGAAGGCGATGCCTTCGACATGAATGCTTGGTCCCCTGCCACCTTAATTTTCCAGAGCCCTGGGTTTGAATGTGCGAGCTGCAGACCAGAGCTAGGTCACAACCTTTTTGGTTATCCCTGAGGAATTTTACTCACCCAGACAATAAAACGATCCAGACATAGCAAAAATTCCCTTTGGAAATCACTTCCTCCTACATATAGGAAACGAGACAACAGTTCTAATCCCTCATACTTAACCTTCCTCAAACATAAACATGAAGAAGTGGCCAAAATGCAGGAGGGAAAGAAAGTCCCAGAGCAGCAAGGAGTACATATGCAAAGAGTTACATCATGCAGAAGGAAAGCTCTTGGCTTCGGGCTATAATTACCAGCATTTAAATGGCAGGGGCCACTCTAGCACAAAGGGGGGGCTCCTCTCAGACATCGTCCTCCAGATCGATTCATCATCTCATCACTGGGAAAACTCTGCCATCAAAACGGATGCATGTCACTGGAGGCCAACCTGGCACTTGGCCAGCGCCTGCTGACCACTCACTCTGCCATCCATCCCAGCGGATGTACAGAAACTCCTTGTTCTGCCCCTCTGATGCTCAAGCCCCAAAATGCCCCACCCTGGCAGTGGGGTGACGACAAAAGAGCGGCCAAGGGCAGTGTTTCTGATGACAGGGTGCACACCCTGGCCACGGGCTCACAGTACATCTCTCCATCAGAGGCAGGTACCTTCACCATCCCATCATCCCTGTCACCCCACTCTTACTTCCCTTTTATCCGAGATTTTAACCCCCTCTTCTCACCTCCGCTGACTTGGAAGGCTTCAGAAGACCGTTTCAGGCTTGAGTCTTACTCCTGCCACAGCTACCTCCACAACAAGTCCCTTCCACTACCACCCTAGGTCTCCTTACAGATAAAGAAACAAAGAAGTTGTTCCTGGTTATAGACAATCTTTGAAGCTATCACTATTTCTTGAAAAATCTCATTGTGGTGAAAAGCTGATTGAGCATGGAAAGCTCCACCAGCATCCATATTCCCAAAGCCTCTTGATCCTGTATTAGGACTCAGCTAGTAGCAGGGATGCTATCAGGAGGAACACATACTAGGGACAACCAGCAGCAGGTGACAAATAGCCATCCAACCAGCCCTTCTCCTCTTCCAAGCCCAGTGCTACCCTGGTTTGGAGCATAAAGTGTACAAATCCTCTCCTCCTACCACTGAAACCTAGGTTCTGTGACTTGGTGTTTTTATATGTTTCGCTCAATTGTTCTCTCAAGCTGGTTTGTTGCTCTTTGCATTGCAAAACCCTCTACAGAGATATGACAGAGAGGAAAAAAAAAACAACAATTTCATACGCTTATGGCTTTAGTGCTGTGTAGCAGAGCTGCAGAATGAAATAAGGGAAGGATAAAGGAGAAGGAACAACAAGAAAATCTGGTTACTGTGGGATCCATTACATAGTGTTAACAGTATTTAGAAAGAGCAGTTAGAGGTCCATCTCCAGGGCAGCAGTTGACAGGGTGCAGCCAAGGGAAACGTTGTACAGACAACCATCCTGCAATGCCCATATAGAGATGGATGAGATGGGTTCTAACAAGGCTTTCCTCTCAACCTCCTGGTTTTCCTGTTGCATTGGGCATTTTCCTCAGAAGCACAGAAGAACCGGCACCCTCTCCCCAGTGAGACAAAAAGCAGATTCCAGTCTTCAAGCAGTGTTTAGTTTCTTCTGCCAAAATATTTGCTTAGCTGTCAAACAGTGGAAATGTGGGATCCACCTACAGCTGAGCTAATGAGATACAAAATCCCTCCCCTGTCATCCACCTCAAACCCCTTGCTCTTTGCAAATGTGTTGGTCCAAGAGAAGCCCCCAGATTGGTTCCAGGTTATGGATCCCTTGACTTGCTCCAAACAAGGTGTAGATGTCTCAATAAATTCCACATATACAGACTAGAGCATGAGCTTGCTTTTCTTCACCATCTCTCACAGGCAGCCTACATGTAATCCACTGCCCCAGGCAACCACAGGCCCAATGTCAAAAACTGAGAGGTACAGTGCAATAAGCGAGAGACCTAAGCTATAGTAATAAGATTTCATAGGAACTTACAGGAACTTCACTTCTGGGTAGCTGGTTCGCACAGCAGAGAAGGGACAGAGTCACTCATTACTGCTGGCTGGTGTCTTCAGCCCAGATCAGAACTGGAATACACTTGACAGCAAGTAGCATGAAAATGCCATGCAGTCGCTGCTCAGGCTGCAGTTATCTGTCCTTTAACATAGCACTGAAGTCTCCGGGCTTGCTTATCTGCCATGTGTTTATTTACTGCTGCAACGCCTAGGAATTGCAATCAGAGATCCATAGCACAAGAAGAAATAAGCCCCTGCTCTAACCAGCTCACTTCTAACTTAGTATACTGGCCATGGCAAAATCTACAACCTCTGGGAGAGTCGAGAGGTACACATCCCCATATCTGCCACTCAGACGCAGGTCTGGAGGGAAGTACGCTTCAAACTGTGACAAAAGTCTGCTCTTTTCCTTCACTAAACTCAGAGACAAAGCTGTGAGAGATAAATCTCTCAAAAGAAATGCTGGCTATTCATGTATTAGTTTAGATATGTAGTACATCAGAAGCCAACTCCTTGCGAAAATAGATGCAACCCAGCTAAATAAGGCATTTCTGGGAACCAACCTCATCCAGCTCACAGGGTATGTGGCAAAAACACAGCCTGGTTAATAGGAGCCCGGAAAGACACATCTGGCTGAGAATTGTGACAAACTCTCTTCCATGCAAAAAGAAATATTCTCCAGCTCATGTAACACCACACAGGAAAGATCAAAGGTGCCCTGGTGCCTCCTGATGGGTAAGCAGCTGTACCAATAACAGCAGCTGGAAAATGCAACCGGAGACTCTCAGCCAGTCCCTTCCTCCTGTCCTGGGAGCAGAGCCGCCTTCCAGGCAGCCCCCAGCAGCAGCCCCCTGTTAATTACTGGCAAGGAATTTGCACTCTGGCAGATAAAGTCAGTTCCGGCAAATTTGCACAAAGCAGGTCAAGCCTGACAGCAGCTCCACCTGAGAAGCAGCATCAGGGTGCCACACACACCTACGTGCTATGCAACATCGCTTCTGCTTCAGAGCTTGTGCCATGCATACTGCTGCTCAGAGGTTACGGTCCCTTCAAAACAGCCGGGGAGGTTGTTTAAACACTTGTAGATGGGGCATTTGGCCAGTGACTTCAGCACAATACGAGGTGCCTCAGACAGAACCACTTGGTTAATTTCCCAGACTCTGCTCAACGGCACAGCACATGTCTTAAAAACCAGGCTTTGCACAGATGAGCCTTTGCTGTGCGCCCAGGGTAGAATCACCTTTTCCCTGCCTCCCCATTTAAAATACAGTTGTTGCCTTAGAGGCACAACTCCAGCAACGTCTGGTCTGCTGCTCAAGGGCAGGATTTCAAGCAGGAAGATGCCTATCACTCCAAAACCAGCTCGAGGAGAAAATGGATGCAATTTTTCCTTCTACTGAAGATGTGCTTGATAGACTAGATCTGGGAAGTTAGTTTTATTACATTAGTGGTTTTTATTGCACAAAGCCAGTGCATACTAAAAGCAGCCCGAGTTACCCATGTGATTGGCACCATGTTGTCTTTTCTTTCCACTGCCATGGACAAAATATCAGTGAGAGGAGGACTGAACTATCTACAAAGCCTCTATCACTAGATTTCAAAGGCAAACGGACCCTTCTTAAAATCATGGCTTCAGGGCCAAATACAGCTACACAATTACATCAGGATCTCAACTTTCATTTATTCAGTTTAATTTATTGAGACAGCAGTTTTTAGTCCTCGCCATCACAAAAACGTGGGAAAAGTTTAACCAAAACAAGCTGACGATGCTGGCCAGTCTGTGTGAACAGCCCAATGGGAGGAAGTACACCAGGCTTTATGAAGACCAGCTGAATTCTACCTCCCCCGGAACACACAAGCACTCTGCTGCAACAAGGGCCACAGGACTTGGAAGGGGTTGAATGTTGCCCTCCCTATGTGTAAAAGCAGTCAAGTCGGACCAAGATGAAGCGCTCAGGTGGCCTAAGCAAACAGAACTTAGCTGAAACCTTCGTCTTTTCTACCCCTCTGACATCCCTTTTTGGCTTCTCACATGGAAACACTACGCTGAAAAACCCCACAAGGTGGGGTGAAAAAAACCTAATCCCAGGGGTACAACAGATGCAGACACTGCAGACACTGTGCTGTTAGAAAAGATTATAAATATGCCTTTGGATGCTTGTCATCAGCGTGTTGCTTGGGGGTATAGCCCCCTCAGATCTGTCAGTAAATCTCCTTGCAAGAGGAAAGCCTCTAGCCCTCAGCCTCTAGCCGTTTTCAGCCAAAATGAGACAAATCAGATTAAACTGTTTATGTAACTCTTTCCAAAGGCTGGCTCATTTGGCTAGAAACGGTTCAAGTGAGAAGCCACAGGTCCCAGGGATTACTCTGAAAAGCCAGAAAACTGTCAAGAAGCAGAGGGAAGGCCAGGGCAGTGGCCTCTCCTGTTGGCAAGGCTGGATTCAGAAAAGGACTTCCGTCCACAGCCCGCATCAATATACTCATGCTGGCATAAGCCTCTTTGCCAACGTCTAAAATTAATGGTGAAAATAACTTTCTTGATGATTCTGAATCAGGTTTCAGACAAAATGAAAAAAAGAAAAGCCGTCACTCCTATTTTGAATTAAGTATCGTGGCAGGACACATAACAATGCTGGTATAATTACAGGGGTACCACCAGTGATGAGCTCCTGCTCATCACCTTTCAGACCTCACGGACACAGTCAAACAGTGACAGGACTCCTCTCCAGTGTTAACTAGGTAACTTAACTCCAGCAAGATATGAACAACTGATTTCAAGCCTCTCCCTTTTCATCTGTTGTGATGGATGCTTCCCAAAAATCCCTCCATCTGCTTCAGAAAGCCCCAGTTGAGAACACAAGCAACTTCACCTCTGCAGCATCCCTGTAATATGAGTGAATGGCCGCTTCATTGAGAGCCTGACCCAGGAAGAAAGAGACAAAAAGGGCTGTCTGAAGCAGATGGCTGGCTTCCATCTGAGGAGTACAGTTCACCGTCTATTGCTCTTGTGACTATTACTGAACCAGGCCAAGAAAAGCTCCCAAGTTTTGGCACACTTCAGATTTTCCAGTCTGCACAAAGTCATGCCAGGAACATTTACTGAAGCAATTTCTTTCTTTCTTTAAAGACTCTAATTATGCACCTACCAATGTTGTAGAAATGAGCATTACACAAAACCCCCAGTGCAGTTCAAATATAGTTTTGCCGACAAAAGGATTAGAAGCTTAAGGCTCCGTGTTAATATTCTAAACATACTGAAAGGCACAAAGTGTAAACGGCAGCAGAAACAGAAGAAATAGGGAGGTTATCACTTCTAAAATCCGGAAGGAAAATCACACAGGAAAATGCTATATTCATCTTGCTGAATACCAGTGATGCAGGAGAGTGGTAATAAGAAACATTTAGAAGGGAGCAACCACCAAAGCCATCTCTGAATTGCAAGCAGCTCACTTTCAAGCATAGCTCGCCCCCCAGATAATGAGGTCTAGATATCCCAGAGGGCGGGATACAACCTGTGAGTGGACCGATGGCCACCACTCAGCACCTACCAGCAGCAAGGAATCAAACTGAATCCCCAAACACAAGCTGTCTGAGGTGTCACTTTCTCTGAAACCACACCCAAACTTCAGTCATTGATCACTCTCAAGTTTTGCTGATCTTAGACTGGAGTCGAACCAAAACATTCACTGGTTTGACACCCAGACCGTTAACCCTGAGAACAGTCAAAACATTCATTTACCCACTCAAGCATGAACTGGCCTTTAAAACCGAGTTCTGGATGTGGTGGCCGTACATTTTTCTTACTTTCAGTTTGCAGATGAGGCACAGAGACATCACAGTACTTACACTTGGGAAGCCATCCAGGTACTCAGAATTAGAGTACATTAGGCAAAAAGCAGGATTTAGCACTCTGACCACGTCAACATAACGTTAGCAGCACTGGTGAAATCAGAAATCACAGGCCAAACACATCTTGGCTACATTTCTCTGGGTTACGGACTCCAAGAGGCTTTACTCGGAGACCACTGCCATCACTATTTAGCCGTTATTACCATTTGTCTTACGGATGCACTGCTGTATCTTTCCTTCCTACAGACGCTTCTGAATTAGAACCAATTAAGGTTTATTTAGGGTTCCTAAGAAAACAGATAACACCATCCTGGCTCTTCAGGACAGTGTTGGAGAGGATGCGTGGAAATGCTGACTACGTAAGTATGACATGCCTTGGGAAAAAAGTGCATTACAGTATTATCATGTACAGGCAGATGTGAAACACTAGTGCATACTACATCTCAGTCCCACTCCCCTTGGTTTTCATGATAGCTGTGATTAGAGCTAGCTTGACAGTGTTGGCTCGCAACCGCCCTGTCTCACCTCCGCTCCTCATGTGACCCAGCGCTTGCATTGTTCGTTCCTTCAGCAAGTGGCTGGCAGTTGCCGGGAGTTTGATGAAGAGCTTTGCTGATGGGGACAGAGTAACAGTAATGGGCTTCACCCTCAACCCCCCCTCTTTGCCATAACCCAGTCCACGAGTGGGAGGCACAAAAAGAGGGACCCGTTTGTAGGCAATCAGATGTGTTTATGCATTTTTCTGTGCGGAGCCAGACTGCGATGCTCTAGGGTGGGGCTCGCCATCTGGGAGAAATATGTAGGGAGAAAAAATGCAGGCGGGGAGGACGAGCCGCCCCCTGAGTGGGACCACTTCCCTGAGAAAGCAGGCTCGGCCTCCCTCCCCAGCCCAGCTTGAGTTCATTTTCCTCAAATCACTTCCACATTTTCCCTGCTGTAATTATCAAATATTTTGTTTCTGACCTCACTTTTACAGAGGCCGCTGCAACCGGGAATTCAGGCACCGTTTATTTTCTGTCAACGGAGCTAGGGGGGTTGCGAGTTGGGGGCTTTCAGTG
>NW_010121631.1:0-724 GCF_000699245.1 Pterocles gutturalis
CTCCTTCTCTCCGGTCCCCGTGAATTTGGCCTCGGCGCAGAACCACAAGTGATCAGAAAGCAGGACTGTGAAAAACAAGAGCGATGCCAGGGACAGTCGCCATTTCTGAGCCCTCTCTGAATACGTGAAGGGTTTCTCGTTCTCCCGGGGTGCGAACCAGATTTTTAAGCCGTCATCATACTGCCGACTGCACATCCAAGCACCCCTGGTCATATTTTGGGAACGCACAGCCCTGGCCGACTCCACCGTGAGGGCTCCTTTGCCAGTGTCACCACAATATGCATTGACTTAAAAGATTGGGGGGATTTTCTTGCTTGCCTTCCCTTCTCTCGCTTGCTCGCTTACTCCTCCACTCTCCCCCTCTTACTCTTTCTCCCTCTTCTTTCTTTCTCTCTTTCTTTCTTCTTTTTCTTCCTCTGAGATATCGTCGGGTTTCGCCCGTGGCTCTGCCTTGGTTCTCACCACACGAAGCAGCCCCAGTCCATCCAACGCGGAGTGCCGTGGAAAAGAGAAGAGCAAAAACGCAGAGAGAGGAGGAGGAGGGAGAGGAGATGGTGGTGGTAGTGGTGATAGTTGTTGGTGGCGGGTCTGCGCGGCTGGTCCTTTCCCCCTCTCACCCAGGCATGGTCAGATCGCAGCTCCCCATCGCCCTCCTGAGAAAAGCCTGCTGCCCCCGGACAGCTGCATGCCGCGTCCCCCGCTGCCGACGGACGGCTCCGGGAGG
>NW_010121632.1:0-18705 GCF_000699245.1 Pterocles gutturalis
AGCTGGGAATGGGCTGAGACTTGGTCGTCAGCTGATGAGCAGTTTATTGTGTATCACTCATTTGTATATTTGTATATATTACTATTATTATTAACATCATTATCATCATTATTATTTTCAATTTTATTGTAGTTTAGTTATTAAATCATTCTTATGTCAACCCACGAGTCTCTTTTCCCTTTTCCCCTTTAATTCTCTCCCCATCCCTGGGAAAGGGGGGAGGGTGAGCGAGCAGTTCTTGTTGTGTTTTGCTAGCCAAGTATTCAAAACCACTACAGCTTACTACAGCAGGAAACTGCTGCCTTATGTATTTTCTTTCAGGTGTGTTTCTGTCACAGTTGGCCTGTCTTTATGAGACAGATTTATGCTTTAAATCTCTTACTTCCAAATACAACATCTGTAATGTTATTTTAGCAATGAACTCTGCTTTGCATAGCATCAGCCAGCCCAATTACTGGGATGATGCAACAAAAGAGAAAGCACATGTCAAGAAGGTTGCTTCTACAGTGTCTTTTTCCGCCCCTTACATCACATGTCTGAATGTGATGTATAGCACTTTCTGTGTAACCTGGCTGTGTTCTGTGCCAGAGCACACCCTCCTGCGGGACCAGCAGGGTAATCTCAGGGCCAGGGCAGAGCATGACCTGCCTGCAGCATTAAATAATTGCTGTCCACTAGGCAAGTGGTGCCTGCAGCAGCCAAGTCCAGGTGTACCTAGCCTCTCAAAATAAACAGATATCACACAATCAAGGGTTAGCATCAGTGAAACGGGCTTCTACTAACAGATTCTGCCTTTTCTGTGGCAACACTTTTGTATTTCTGATTTCAGCTCTGCCATGCCTCATTTGTTTTTTGTGCTTAGTGAAGTCTCATAGCCCAAAACTGTAACCAGATAAGGCCATTCCCCACATCCTAACGCTCAGTTTCATTTAAGAGATGCTTTGACACAGACTCTTGTCCGTCAACTAACTTCCCTCCCCCTTCCTTCCGTCCATTTTTGCTCATTCCTCTAGTGACACTTAGTGCAAAGTTGTAGATCATCTTCTCCTGACATCCTCACCTTGACCATCAGCACAGTTAACAATACACACTTTTAAATACTGACAGTTCTCAGTGGAACATGCAATACTTATCTTTACAGTATCATAGCAGGGTCTGTAGAAATGCAATCATCTACCATATTTTTTGCACCAGCAAGATGTTGTGAAGGACTCTTCCTTTACAGTGAGAAACATTGGCTTATGTTTCTGATATGTTTAAAATTCTGGACAATTTGACATGACCTTTGAAATACTGCTCATTACAGCATCATGCTTTGGGAAAAACCCTGTCTGTGGAGGCTTTAAGCAGTCAGCCATTTTTACAGTTTCCATATAGGAAGGAAGCAGGAGAACACTATGAGAAAGAAAATTTTTGTGCCCGTTTGTTCATCTTGTTTCAAAGAGTATGGAAGGTTTTCTCTATGAAGGATCAAATGAAAAAAGAAGGTGGATGCTGTTTTGTGCCCTGCATCTCAGAGCACTATCAACTGCCCTGGTTGGAGTGTTAAGTAAAAGAGCAGTGGAACTGGTAGGACACTGTCTGCTGAGGCCTGGAAGTTGGGATGCTGGAGATAGTGGAAGACAAAAGCAAGCTGTGAATATGGACTGGCTTCTTCTCCTTCATGACATACACATGCTGCAGGGTAGCCAAAGAGGTAACCTCAAAATAATGCTTCATCCCTGCACAGTACCTTCTCTCTTTAAGAAATGTTAAGCTTTACTCCCTTCTGTTCACCTTACACACTCTTTTGATAACATACTGTGCTCTTGGGACTTGCAGATGAATTGGAGAAAAGCATGACAGTCACACTGCAGGGTCTCAGTATAACAGAGCTGGGATAGCAACTTGGAAGACGCTAAGTAGCACATCTGCTTCTACTGTTCCTAACATTCAAGAATATGTGCTATGAGGCTGTGAGGTGTGAAATATGGTAAACCAAGTCCATTATAACAGATTAAAGAGTCCAACTTTCAGAATTATTTCAGTTCTCCAAGAGGGAACTTTGCTGTTCAGTTACCTCCCAGTTGTATCTTGCAGTCCTTCACAAGAGCAAATAAAATTCACATAAATTAATTTTATAATCCCATTGCATCCCATTGCAACATACTTGTCTGATTATAACATCTTAAGTTTAGCAGGGCTGAGCCAAGCCGGGCCTCTCTCAGAAAAACAGTGTTAAATTAAGGCTATTATGTGTTCGCCTACAGACACAAGGAGTACCCATCACACACATAGTTTTAAGGCAGATTCAAGGAACATAAGGAAGATACTTTGAAGTGAGGTATGCTGTAGAAGACCAAGTAACAGCAAATTTGGCCGTCTGAAGTAGGAGACAGCTAATCCCTTGAGGGCAGAGATATAAATTATCTCAGCGTAGTGCAAGATCTCACCACCAGGCAGCTACTCCAGAAT
This sequence comes from Pterocles gutturalis, assembly GCF_000699245.1. Lineage (NCBI taxonomy): Eukaryota > Metazoa > Chordata > Aves > Pterocliformes > Pteroclidae > Pterocles > Pterocles gutturalis. The sequence continues at coordinate 2,455 of NW_010121632.1, forward strand.
TCACATACTGAAATTTCCTATCCTTGCTTATCCCACATCAGCATGCATGTGTGCCATTATCATCTTGTTCTCAGGGCTTTCTCCTTACAAGCCGAAGGGCATACCTTTAATTGGGGGTGTTAACCACAGACATTTAATGAACAGTGATTACTTGAGTTTTAATCTGTTCTGCAGATTCTTCTAAAAGAAACTCATACCTTCAGGGAGAAAATAAACCCTCATGATGCTTTTCTAAGTTATAACCAGAAAATTTTTTTCCCTCCTAAAGAGCAATAAGCCCTGTTCACAGTAGGACATAGGTAACAAACTGTGAATCTAATTAAGTGTGCAATTATACAGCAGATTGCAGCATGGTATGGTCTTACTTAAATCAACTGACTTGCATGCCAGAAACATGGCAGTCCCAGAAACATGGCACTCAACGAAGACTGAGCTGAACACATTTAGGGACCATTTCCAGTGGGAGTGAAGAGTGAACCAGGCTCAGTTCATCCAGGCTAATGGCACCTGCAAGCATCCAACAAAAAAGACAGCAGACACACAGAAGTTCAAATAAGATGCAGAAGCAATCTTGGGCAACTCTGTGGCATGGCAGCTATCAGGTGGAGTTTTCATGCATCAGTGGTTTGTACATATTTGTTTCGGTCTTTTTTGGATGTGGCTGTCAGTGTAGAGCTCTGATGCTGCATCTCTTTTCCTTGAAATATGGTGAATTGGCAATACCTTTTCAAAGTGGTCTAAGAGAAGTATTCCCCCTTTATCAAACTACTCTTCCCCAGAAAACAGTAGTTTTGGGACGTGTGCCATTACACACGGGCTTCTACTTACACCAGGCAGTTCCTAGATTTGAATACTGAGACTTGCATAAATAACACAGTGAGAATTTCTGCTAAATAGTCTACACAAAACTGACCTATATTTGCAAATCTCGTTTGAACCACTGTAACAGAAATACACTTGTCATTAAAAGCGAACAGTTATCATGATACTGAATTCAGAGCTCTGTGCATCTGCCACAGTAGGGCTCAAGTAAACACGGTTTTACTTCAAAGCTACTGCCATTATCATTGTTCCTTTGGGCACTCAGCAACAAATGGCACATTTCTGGGGAATTTTGCAGGCAAACACACACACTGTAAGGTACCATTTCGACTTGTCTGGGAGGGGAGTTTGGGAGGACTAGGGTCTGCAAGTAAATTCACAGTGAACAGATGGAAAAAACGTGCTCTGAAGTAACAGGGAGCCTCCCCAAAATCAGCAAAAGCAGCCTGAAGTCTAATCTGAGATTACAAACATGACTGATAACTTTCCAGGAACAAGGGACAGGACATGTCTGATTTACCCTGTGTGACTGATGGACCCTCTATCTCGTTGTCAGTCTTCAGGCTTGCATGATTTCCTGAAGGTTTCTGGGTGACTGACTGAGCAGCTTTACCCATTGGTTCTCTCAGTGCTGGCTTTTAATTGTCAAACCAGTCGACGTCCTCATATCACCCAGATCTCTCAGCAGAAGGGAAAGCTCAGGCTCCCAATCTGCTGAAGATTCCAAAAAAACATGCATTCATAGGTTACACAGCAGAAAAAACCCACACTCTGCTGGAAGATACGTGCAGGAAAACAGGTACATAGCAGCTTCAGTAGGGTGAATAAAGCCCAGGAATAACAAATCAAACCTGAGAACAAAGTGATCTATTTGTGTCTTGTGTAGGGATGGCAAAATTGTGCTGTGACAGGGACATGCATAGTGGCAAGCAAGTGAAGCTAGCAGTAAATAATCTAATTTTCTGAAAATAATTTTTCTGACAAACTTTTCTGTTCCTGATAATCTACTCTTGCTTTTGACACATAAAATTTAAATATTTTGTTAAAGGTTGCCCACTGATCCTGACTGAATTGTTCTCAATGCAAGCAGAGGGCTATACCTCACTGATAACATGTACACATAATGCTTCAAAAGAGCTAGTTTCACAGAGAGAGTGGAAAACAAGTAAATTTAGATGGGAAAAATCAGGGGGGAAAAAAGAATGAAAGCAATGGGTTTTTTTTTATCCACTACACATGGTTTGGTCCGAAGTAAACAAACACCCTGGTGACAGTCTAAATTATTCTATATGCTCTCTGATTTAGTTTCCCCTTAAAGAGACTGTCAGTTAGCAGTCCCTTAAATAGTTTCTGTCTCCAGACTAGCTTTTCTCCCCACTCCACCAGACCTTAAAAAAACCCCACCTTTTTTCCTCTTCTAATTTTTCCTCCCAAGGTGCATTCCTGTTGCACATGCCATAAAGCCAAGCTTGCTTGAGCACAAAACCAAGGAGGGAAGTTTTACTGCTCCACAGTGCAGGACAGGAGGGCCTGCCTTCACAGTAGCACGTGCCTTGGTCATTTTGTTTATACGTGCTCTGAATTAAGTCATGCCATTCCTTTGCAACTGCACACCCATTAAAAACTCTTGCCTATGTTTCTTACCTGTTTTCAGCACGAGTACTGCAGTACTCTCCTGTCATTTTTCAGGAGCTGAGGTGATTTTTTGCATTTCTGAAAGTTTGGCGATTGACTGGTTTTCAGGTCAAGAAGAGATTCCACTCTTTATGCTGTGCTGCAATCATAGCTGCCTTCTCATGACACACGATGTGTAGTAGAGTCCTACCTCTACTGCAGGCTTGCTGAGGAATCATGCGTCAGTTGCTTCATCATGCAGTGAATTTCCAGGTTCAAAAGTATCACTAGTGAAAGCAATGTATTACTACTGTAACATCAAAACCACTGAGTTATTATTTATGTCTCATCAAGCCTCACCAGAAAGAGCTACCTGAAAATTGAGTTCTTCTATCATGGCTACTATCTTTCCTCATCACAAACTTAGGCAAAAAAGCAACATTTGTGGAGAGACTTCAGGAAATTAAAACAACTCATTCGTGAGATAAATCAAAATATTTGAAGTATTTTCATAGAATCATAGAATGGTTTGGGTTGGAAGGGACCTTAAAGATCACCCAGTTCCACCCCCCTGCCATGGGCAGGGACACCTCCCACTAGCCCAGGTTGCTCAAAGCCTCATCCAGCCTGGCCTTGAACACCTCCAGGGATGGGGCATCCACAGCTTCTCTGGGCAACCTGTTCCAGTGCCTCACCATCCTCACAGTGAAAAATGTCTTCCTCATATCTAATCTAAAACTACCCTCTTTCAGTTTAAAACCGTTACTCCTCATCCTATCACTACACTCCCTGATAAAGAGTGCCTCCAGATCTTTCCTGTAGGCCCCCTTTAAGTACTTCAAGGCTGCTATAATGTCTCCCGAGAGCCTTCTCTCCTCTAGGCTGAACATCCCCAGCCATCTTTGTGGCTTTCCTCTGAACTCACTCCAACAGGTCCATGTCTTTCTTATGTTTGGGGTCCTAGAGTTGAACACAATACTCTGGGGGGGGGGTCTCATGAGAGCAGTTGTCTCCCCTGTATAACTGGAGGCCACACATTAAGAACCAGAAAATCTAGACATTCTGGAACATTTTGATGTTTTCCAAATTCTAAGTTCAAAACAAAATTCTTCAAATGTCCATTACATTTTATTGAAGGGCATATTAAGGTGGAAAAACTAATTATGTAATCACTTTTTATTCATCATCACCAGTAGGCCAGATTATCATTTCAGTTGTACTGGCAAAACTCCCACTGTCTTCATTGTGCTTGGCAAAATGCTAGTCCTTTGACTTTGGTAAGACATACTGTTGAAGATGCAGAAAACCACCAGAGCACATGTTCCTCTTTCTTTGGTGTTTTTGGCTTTGACCCAGGACATGGGAATAAAAGTTGGTTTTAGAAATTTAAATCCAATCTGTTTACAATGTGGCATTTTTAATAATCAGTTTCCAGAACTGAAAAATACAGACCCTAAGGACCACAGATTGTAAGAGTGTCCTATATGAAGAGCTTGTGCAACTCCAATCCTGAATATCAGGACCAGATTTCTACAAGAATTTATAGGATGTCTACCTTGAAGCTGCCTCCCATTAGCAACTCATGCCGTATTTTACTTAGCTTCTTTGCCAGACATATGCTACTGCATTGGCCTCGTATTGGTTTGCGAAAACTATTGATTGAATCCCCTTGTTTCCAAGGGCTTGACTGGATTTTATCCATGACATCAGCTGGCTAGCACAAACCAACTTCACATAGGTAAACATAAAACAGCCTTAGTGTGGCACACTACTGAATCTAATAAACTTTAACGAGAAATTAAATCATGCCCAGGCAAGTTATAGGGACAGAACAACAAGGATGTATTTCATTCCACCCACTATTATGAACATATCTTGACAAGAAGTTTTGCATTATCTATATGACACAAGACAAGAAAAATGGTCCAATTCAACCTGAGATAAACTCTGTGTACAAAAGGAAGTCAGACCCACTTTCATTTCTTCTAAATTTTCATACCTAACTGAAGTGCCAAAGTTAGAAAGTTAGAGACCTTACACGGGTCTTTCATTAATGAGCAGAGACAGGCACTTCCAAAGGACATCATAAGGAGCTCAGGTGGGCTGAAACACTCTTAGGCATAACTGCTTCTCTGCAGTGATAATAAAAGAGAGCAATTTCCTCTCCCAATTGAGGAAACTCAGGGGAGTGATGCCCCAAGAATGGGATGAGATGAACCTTTGCCCCTTTGCGTGAGTAGCTCATAGCTCCTACAATAACTGTGGCACTGTAAAATCCTGTGTAAACTCGAAATCATTGCTTTCGGTGCTGCATTATGGACACAGCAATTTTCAAGGAAAAAAGTCCTCTGGTCAATGTTTTCAGTGCTGTCGCCTATTCCAGATTTTTTCTCTTCCCCCAGTCCTTAACTGTGTGTTGGATATTCCACCTTTGTCCTGTGCAGGTCTGCATTACCAGTCTGTATGAAGCTGGACTGTCTGCTGTGATTTCGAGGCATCTTTTAGTGCTTCTGTTGATTATGGCTGATCCCTATAAAAGGAAAGAAAATATGACAGAATCTGAGTGCTTAAAAATTTAGTGCTCAGTCAGGAAGCAATTCTCTTGGCCTCTTCAGATATGTCTGAAAACACCAGTAGGTCACAGACCTGAAAGAAAAACGTTGCCTTTTCCTCAGGCTAACGAAGCAGAACAGCTTATGGAACTGTCCAAGGTATATTAAAAATATACTTGGAGGTTTACTTTGTATCTGCTTTTTGGAGTTTGGGGGGTGGGGTGGCAGTGTTTGGTTTTTGCGGGTTTGGTTATTTTTACAATTAAAAAAATCATTTCAGTAAATTTTATTACTGTATCCTGTTTTGAAAGAAGAGAGCTAATAACAGGAAAAAGAATATTAATCTCTTAGCTCTAAGTCAGTATTTCAGTACCAACTTTTGTGAACGCAGTAGGGTGTGGTTAAGTCAACTCATCATGCCGGAAATGAGGATTTTCCTAAGGGGCTGGGCTCCAGAGCAAACAGGATCTTACCTGGCTCCTTCAGGCAGACAGTTATTTCACTGTGATCATGCTGAATGCACACAAGGAGCAGAAGGTTTACTTTTAAGGTGGGTCCAAATCTTCAAAAAACATACCTGTAACTTTTTCTAAGTTCTGTGTTTACAGACCAGACTAAAGATAAAGGACAGCCCATGTTAGCAGAATTTCTGCAGACCGTGTAGGTCTATATTATTTGATGCACAGCACTGAAACCTTTGTCTTTCACCAATTCAACTCCGCTGTTCTCTACCAGTCCTGCTTAGTTTTTCACCGAGAGGGGTACAGTAAACAGGCTCATACATTACACATGAAATTAACTAATTATTAATTACATAAAGCTAATAAGGTTTGAACTGCCTGAGAGGGGAGAAGCTGCCTGGCTCCCCATCATTATTGCTGCTGCCTGTTTATCCTGCCCCAGCAGTGTGGCAGTATCTGTCTTGGACTATCTGACTAAGATGGTATTATCGTATTCTGTATTCAGAAGCACTGCATACAGAATAGGAAAGTATCTCTTGTGATCTTAAGCATGTCAGCATCGGCTGGCACAAATTCTGGACAAATGCAGACAAGTGAACTTTGCATGAAGGCTGTCATCACCAGCTGTAACGTGGGCTCAGAAGGGGTGAACCTAGCCTGATCTCCAACAACGATTTCCATGCTCAGATGCCGGTACAGAAGGTGGTACCAGAGAGTGAGCAGGACAAGACAACAGCCTGCTTTTCCCCTAAGACTAACAGGTCCCATGAGGAGACTGGGAAGACAGATGGTGGACAGTGGAGAGAGTTCACAATGTATAGTCAGACCAACAAAAGCAACAGAGGCACCTGGGTTTGCACATTCCCTGCCTGTTAGCTGAACTGTGTGTGATAACTGAGCAAGCGAGTGTTTTCAGTCAGCCCAGCTAAAAATCAAGAGAAACTGTCAAGTAAAAGGCTTAAACCAGCTGATTCCACCAAGACTGACAGATGGTTGCAGGACAAATAAGTGGCTATGATTCACCAGTGAGAACTGGTTAAATTCTGGTAACTCAGTCAACTTCAGCTCTGTGACCATCCCCTTGTTTTTAACATCACACACCCCTCAATCAACTTTACCACAGCTCTTGCCAGTGGCACCTGCAAGTCTTGAAGCTGAGGAAACTGCTTTGCAAGGGAAGTATCTAAGGATTCATTATAATGGGAAAGCTTATTGAAATGTGGGGAATATAGAAATCCACCTACCTGCTTAAAATCCCAGTGCAAGTTCAGACCTTTTTTCACAGCTGTGTCACATTGCTCTAAAACTGGCCTGTCCCCATTCCCAGGGTCTGTTAGGCATCTATCAACTGTATTCTTTCGGGCATGTAAACCTCCTACATACATTTCTCCAGTGCTGTGATAAATGATGTGCTGAAATGGAAGGTGACACCACTGTCAGTGAATTAAAATACCACAGAAATCTCATCAGCAGATGACAGCAGACAATTCCAAAACTGATATTGCAATGTATCAGCTGTACAGCACCAGCATCCAATAATCTCTCTGTAATTAAACCACAAATTTGACCATATACAACATCTTTCTCCTTTCCAATGGAAAAAGCAAGGTGCTTACAATTGAATGGTAACCCTTAGCATCCCTCCTACTGAGAGGACAGGCTGTGAGGTGTGAGGAGGAGCTCCATCTCTCTCCCATTCATCCCACTGGTCTTCTGTTAATCAACAAGATCAGTCAGTATCAACACGAGGTCTCACAATTTTTTGGCAAGTCTAAACCAAAAGCCTTAGTTTAATGCGCTTAGATCTCCACGGGAACCTGCTCTGCTGCCAGTTGCATTGGGGAGCAGAATTTAATGAAGTAAAGGTTAATATTCCCCTTTAGATAGCACAGAGATAATAGCTTTGAAGTGTCTATTTCATGGTCCTGGGGAGCCTTGAAAGGAACAGATAGCAACAGCTCGTATGTGAAGATTTGATCGGTTGTTTGCATTACCTGTGGTGTGTATGCATGACAGGGATACATAATTGGCGTGTTTCCAGGGACAGGGCCCTGATCAATACAGATGTCTTCTTTCAATGTGTTTTTCATCTGAAGAAGAAAACATTAAATTTCAGTAAGGAACAGCAATCCTGTTTTCAACTCCCCACTGGTAATTTTAGAAACTGTCCTGAAAGCAAAGCGACTTTATTCAGAGCTCTGCATCAAATCCTGAAATGGGAGATAAAATACAGGTTCAAAAAAAACCTCAGATTACCTTTGTAGAAAACACAGTAAACATCAAAAGCAAATCATAGAATCATAGAATGGTTAGGGTTGGAATGGACCTTAAAGATCGTCTAGTTCCCAACCCCCTGCCATGGGCAAGGACACCTTCCACTAGACCAGGTTGCTCAAAGCCTCATCCAGGTCTAAGATCCTTCAAAGACCCATTGACATTGTGCCAGGTAGCACGATGTCAGAAGTCACCTGGCAGCTCCAAACAGGTGTGTACCACTGCCTAGCTCCAGCAAGGTATACCAGCTTGGGTCTAGAAAATGCCTACCTATATTAAGAAGCTACTGAAGCCTGGATGATTAGTTGTCTCTTTCACAGTTTAGAAATTCTAGACTAACAACGAATATGTGAGTTGACGGTTGGACTTGATTCTTGTAGTCTTTTCCAACCTTAATTTTATGATTCTATGAAAAACACTTTGGAAAGCTTCAGTGCCTAGAAAGACATGTAAAAGTATTTTTAAAGTTTCTAGGAACATATGTCATAATCAGTAAAACTGTATTCACAACAGATCTTCATAACATTTGAGCTAATGACTTTTTCCATATTTCAAATAAACAGACTCAATACTTACTGTTCCATAGCCAACAATGTCAGGAAGAAGTATCAAATTAGGGTAGACATTTTTTATGTACCAGTCAAAGCCTTTACAGTTCAGTTTTTTCCTTAGCTCTTTTCTGGAAGAAACATCTCCAAAGTCTACTCCAGGATTCTGCAAGAACAACATATTTCATTTTGGAACATTAACGTGGTCTGGGAAACTAGGGAAAATACAGACTTAATTGTCCATATTATCTATTCATAACATTAAAAAAATCCCAACAGTTCATTAAAAAAACCTAAAACTTTTTAAACTTCAGAATTACAGAACATTTGCTTAAAAGCACCAATAAATTACTGAAAACCTAACATGTTATGACTTCATAAATATAAAGAATATCAAACTTAGATGTGGCTAGGAAATAGTTTTCATACCGACAAAAAAACCTAGCTCAAAGTGAAAAATGAGGCAGAGCTTGTTAAGAACCTTAGTTTGATCACCAGTCTGTTGACCACGATGCTAATCTCATATGGGAGCAATCAGATTCAAGCTATTGTTTCCAAAACTATGTAACTTCTTATACAAAGTGGAACAGCTCCAACAAGAAAGTTTGACAGAAATCAGTCCAACAGGAGCTAACACCATGTCTTTAAGCAGTTCTGTAAAATGCAGTCTGTGACCCGAATAAGTTAGGTTAGGAATTTCAAATAGACTTGTACATCCTAGAGAAAAGGGGTCATTAAAGATGAACAAGTTTTACTCAAGTTTCATTCAGTGCTAAAACTGATACTTGTGTTCCTACCAACAGCTTAGTTTTTGATGACTAGCATTTTCAGATGAAAAATTCCAAATATTTACAGTAATAGTTAATAAACGGGGAAGGAATGTGTATTATTCTGAAGTTTTAATTTATGCTGTATCACCATGTATTTTAATTTGTTTCTCTAATATCTATCCAGGAAAACACAGGGAGGTGGGAGGCTATTCTTCCTTTGTTAAAGATCCATAAATCCACTGAAATGCAGGCTGGAAAATTCAAAACAGGTTTTTTTTATTAACTGAAGTTATCAATAGTCAAAAGACCTGGTCTCGATGCTTCCAGTATTTTCAACAGCTTGTGCAGGAGAGAAGTTAAAACCGTATTCAGCAGTACTGAAGTTTATCAAAAGGAGAAAAAACCCTGTAATTTAAAGGATTTAGATTATTATTACTAAAGGAAAATTCTTAATTTCCTGGTATTACCATTTTTCAACCTTCCAAGGATGCTATAAGACTTTCCCCTTTTTCTTCCAGGAAAACAAAAGCAGAACTTTGGGCTGCACTGAGAAGAGCTCACTTTAAAAAAGTCGTCAGGTATGTGATGAAGAGTAATTGAATTCTCTATTTAAAGTTCCATTTTGCCCATTTAGAAGATATTCAGGGACACCCAGATCACTAGATACATGCTCTTTCATGTATAATTATGAACATTCCAGGTAAAATGTTCCAACTTTCCCTAAAAAAGTTAAAATATATGTTAAATAGTTTCATTTTATATTCCTCAAGCTAGACATCAACTCTTGGTCTGAGCCTAAGAGGAGCATGTCTTTGATCATGGCTCTTGCATGCCATACATATCAATAGCTATTAACATATCAATATTATTTTTTTTCTCATAGTGACTCTTATAACCACTCTAGGCATCTTATTGTGTGACAATATGCTTTTATTTTACCAATTTTAGACTTTGGATTCTAATTTGAAACACAGACAAACATTGCCACCTCAATTGGAAGATTCCATGCAACGTAGACCATGTGCTTATAGTCATCCATCCACACTTCGGCTACCCGCAAGGCGTTGCGTTTCAACGCGATGCTTAAGTCCGGTAAGTAAGGCTTGTGATTTCTTTCCAAATGAGCGATTCTTGAGCAGGGCAGCACTTCTATTTTACCTCCACACTGCCAGGCCTAGGTCAAGAAGAGAGAATTTGAGGTATTTATTCAAACTCTTTGCACTTTTTGTTAAAGTGCTTCCGTTTCTGCTCCCCGACTCCTTCACCAGGTGAACTGGCATGCGCTCAGCATTCAAACATCCATTTCCTGGCTCAAGTGAATTAAAATAATTTTTCAATACCTTTGATTTCTACTGTGTGTAGCCCTATCACAGGTCCAGGAGTGTAAAGGCATGTTCTTTCTTCTTTTTCTTTGCCATCACTGTTAACAAAACTACTCACCAGGTTCCTGTGACAAGGCACTCAGATCAATTGTCATAGATGAACTAAGACAAATCGGTACATACCTCCAACGGTTCTCAGTAGGAGCTAGACTGCTAAATACTATGGTGGTTATGGGCCTGAATCCTTCAGAAGCAGTGACATTGCCCAGGACATGCCAAGAGCAAAACCGGTCTTGCAAAATCTTACACACTAGGGAAAATTCAAGAGAAAGAAGTCCAGTGGATTCTTGGAAAATATCTGCATGGAATTTAAAGAGATACCTAAGCAGGCCACTGTCAATGCTTCAAAAGTACTGAAGGTCTGGGACAAACACACTGAACCCAACTATACATGAACCAGTGTAAGTGTGGAAGCTCTTCAAAAGGTGTGCAGCTATGAAAACAGCTCAAGCTGGCAAGTACACATGGCACTGCACAATGCAGACTTGTTGTCCTAGTTTAGGGATCATCATTCAGTGCTCCATTATCTGCTATCTACTTCCTTCACATGTTCCCATTAAATTTTCCAGGACTGGCAGACAGCTAAAGAAAAACATGAGAGGCTACTTGCGTGCTAACCAAGAATATTTGACACAAGAAACCCTCAGGATGAAAATAAACAGAGATCTGTAATACCATTTTTACAGTCAATTTTCAGAGCAGCTTTGTGTTTTGACTGAACCGATTCTCCATTGTTTTCACCTCCAGCACATGTGTAAATGACTACAGAGTAGACATACATTGCCACCACTGTGAATGGTGCAGGGCAATAAAGAATAAAGTGTAAATGCTTTTTCAAGCAACAGAACAGAAATACTAATTCACAACCTGCCTCACAAGACATGAGGTGATGACGTGTGACATTTCAGTCTCATTGATGTGTCAACATCTCCAATGTAGTATCAACCCACGTTAGTAAATCCACATGACTCAGTGTTGTGCCTCATACACAGGGGCTTTGTTTAACACAGGATTTAGCATGTTTGGAAGACTGTTGCTATATTTCCTCTTGATCATCTCATCTACAAATCTAAAAACCTAATTTAGACCTATTTCTGCTATAATGTCATGTATTGCAGGAACTCTATTTGTTCTTTCCTTCAGATTTCCTGATGTATGGTCCAAGAAATCAAAACACAACTCCAGAAGAGAACTTAGCAGTAGAAGAGGAGGATCATCAATGCCGTCATTTCCCATCCAGCTGCGTGGCCATGTTGACTCATACAAAGTCTGTTACTCCCAGTTCTTTTCTAGCTGGATGTTCCCCAACCTATTCCTCTGTAGCTGTTTTTTCCTCATGTTTCTCCTAATTACTGCTGGTTTTCTTCTTTGCACAAAGCATGCTACCCTGTTACAGAAAAAAACCCTAAACTTGTTTGACATTATTTGTTCAGAGAAATGTATATTGTCTGTATTATCTTTCATGTGCTTACTAATAGACACCAGAACAAAAAAGAAAAAGCTGTAAGAACATGAGAAAATTCCCATACTGGACCAATAGTCCATCTAGCCTAGTATTCTGTATCTCACAGTGACTGCAAACTTACTCCCGGGGAAGGTTAAGAACAAGACAAATACATATGTTACCTCTCACAGCCCCCAGTTATTTTCAGGTCGGGGGACTTTCTGCATATTCCTGTGATTCACTTGTGTTTACTAACTCTGAGTAGGGTTTTCTTCCATCACTACTCAGTCTCCCCACAAATGACTGCATGTTTTTAAGATCCACAATACTCTTTGGAAGGAGGTCTGTCCCTGGCCTGTTGGTCTGGTCTGCTACTGCAAGAATGAAGTACCTTCTCCTCATGTTCGTTTTGAAACTGGTTACTGACTTCCTGGTTCCTGGTTACTAGTTTTTGTATTTACAGAGAAAGAGAATAATCAAACCCTTTTTTCCTAGACATCTAAGTCTTGCTAACAGGTTTATAATTCTCACGTCCTACCATCCTTTCTCTTCTTTATAGTGATAAGCACTACATTTATTTTTTTTCTTCTCAGGTCTTTTAGAATGTCTCCGGCCACCCTCACTTCTAAAAAATACTCATCAATAGAATTTTTAGTGCTCTCATGTGTTCCCTAGTAACTAAAGACACTCCAGATAAAACTATTCTAGCAGAAAAAAAAAGGCGTCCATTCTTGATTTGAAGACATCCAAAGTTGAAGAACACATTATTTTCTAGGGCATACAGACCTCTTTCTGGCTTTGTTTTGGTGGTTGGTTTTTTTTTCCCTAATGCATTTAACTTGATCTTATCTTATTCTTCTGCTGAGCCAAGAGACATACACTTTAAATTTCTGCAGAGAACTAGATCTTGCAAGATTCACTATTTGCTCACTGAACCAGGTTTTTCTGTCAGGAGTAAAAATCCTTAAGCAGCATCAATAAAAGACTGCTGGTGAGCCTTAAACACTTTTGGAAATCTATCACTTCCCTTTGGTATCCAAAATAAAACATAAGTCTTCTGAAATACTAACCCATGCTTTGGACAACAACCAGCAGCCTAAGTGCTTTCAAAAAAATCACATACTACTTTTCACTGTCTTTCAGAAAAAGATGAAAAAATGGGCTTACCCTCAGGCCAAGTTCAACATTTTCTCCTCCATATATGTGCATGCCACCATCCAGTACACCAATTTCACCCAGAAATTTCCTATCTGCAGCAAGAATCCCCATTATAGACGGGCTCCTGGAGAATCAAACAAGCAAAATTAGAAAGAAGCAACAGTGATAGAAATAAAGGCCATTAGCCATCAATCACATCTTGAACTTCCAGAAGGATTCCAGTTGTATGCAAGAGAGAGTAACATATTTAATTCAGAGCAACATGTGGATCAATATTAAAGAATCCAGAAGACAGCAAATTTGAGTAATGGTCTGAAAAGCATGGTCTAATATTTTTTAAAGAATTAGATCTATTTTCAGAGCAGATGTAACAACAATTTTCACATACGTAAAACAAGAAGAAAGAAATCAGGTTAAACTGCAGCAAGGAAGAATTAGGTTGGACATTATGAAATTTTGCCTAACATTAAGGAGACTTAAACACTAAAGCCCATTGCCAAAGGCGATTGTGGAATCACTGTCAATTGAGGTTTTGAATAGTACCAGTAACCATCTTCTGTTGAACACATAAACTAATCTGAGCATTTAAGGAAGGTATCAGGAACAGAAGCAAATATATTAGATCCTAAGCCTAGCAGTAAGGGGTCACTTTAGGTGCAACAGCTGTGTGTATTGTGTTCATGTCTTTTTCTTGCTTTTGTGTGATACACAAAGGGTTGAAAAAGGCTGCCCAAGATCACTGTAATCATATGTCACTCCAACATCTCCAAAGAAAGAACTGCACCACTTGAATCCATGTGAGTCCTCACAGCTCAGACGTGCAGTTGTGGACCAAAGTTGTGAGATTCTCTCTATGTTCTTGGGCAAACATGGAGAGGGGTCACAGTTCATCTTGTACAGTCAATAAATAGTGCTCCTCTACACTCCTAGCGAACGAACATAAGACAGAAAAATCAATGACTTTGGGATTGCCTGAAAATCTGACAGCAGGATCAGCACAGGGCAGGTTCTGTAATACAACCCTGCAAGTGATATCCTTAGATTTTCAGGGCTGCTAAAGAACCCATACTTCCAAACCAACTATCTAGATAGAATGTGCTTCATAGGTATCTATCCCACCACCTGTGAAATATCTTCTTCCTTCTGCTAGCTCTACATTGGATATCATGTATCTTGGTTCACTCTCAAATGCTATTCATACTTACCGGACTGGAGCTGTTTCATCTTTAAGAGCATACCATTCAGGTGGTAAAGGTTCATAAAGGCACCAGAGTGCCCAGTCAAATCCATCTGCAGCCACTGCATACTGAAGAATCTCAAAGTCATCAAAACGAATATTGTCAAATACTGGTGATATTATAACAGTGCGATCTTCTTTTATTCGAGACAAAATAGGTTCAGCCCTACCAAAATTCACAAATAGAGTCTATTCAGATTGAAAAAGTGGAAATCTAATGAGCAATACTAAATTTTACTATCTGTTTCTAAAACTGGGTTAGCTAGCTTATTTAAGTCATTGACTTTGGCATTTACAATATGTTTAGTCTTGGAGTGCTAGTAACCCAAACTGCCAATCCCATGGCTCAACTCTCCCTTCCATTAGGCATCTTCTGCATTTTGACTGTCACTAATCATACTAACAATAAGTTCCAGATTTAACTTGCTGGGCTTATAGTTACCTGGGTCTGCTTCCTACAGGGCCTAGAGACTCTTCACCATCTGCATGAAGAGACAAGAAGGAAGAGAAAGGAAGGGAAGGAGATTGTGAGAGGTGCTTTAAGCCCTGAGGTTGATCATTCACCCTCTTCCTCTTGTCCCTTGATGGCACGGCTGCTGTATATGGGAAAGGGTGTGACCGATCAATGAACACCTCTGATGGAAAAAGGTTCAGAGAAGATAAGCAAGAATGATGTGCTCATAAAGCTCAAAGAAGAATGCAGGGAGCAACCACAGCTATCATAAAAGAAGCTGAACTTATCCCAACACCAAGGGGACTGGAGGGTGGCCTTTGTTGTAGATAAATGGTGGTATCAGTTGACTGGGTCAACTGGTTATGTATACAGCCTTCCTAAAATAATCAACAGAAAGCACTATCTTCCTGAGCCAGCCAGACCAACATAGGAAACATGTATATGTGGCTCAGCCCAACATAGGGTATAAAAACTGAACACCCATCAAAATGAAGTTTGAAGAGAGCAATGTGCTTGAGTTGGCTTTAACCCATGTATTTCTTCCCAGCAACTGGGGACGCCTGACATCTTGACTATGAGCATATAGAGAACAGTGATGTGAATCCCATTTGTATTGTGATTCAACTGTATTCAATTGAATATTCAACAGATTCAACAATTGCTATATTGTGCTTGTGTTATGATTTGAGTATATTGCTGTATCACTTTTCTAAACCAAAAATCCTGTGTATCTTCAAACAAGCAAATTTAGTATCAAAACATTAAACCTTCCTGAGTCAGAATATCTAAAAGAACCTGTTCAGACAGTATTGGACTCTGACAGAGGGAGTCTTTTTGATGGAGCCCAATTGTTGTTAGGCCTGGAAGAACTGACCTTACCTCTCCCTACATACTCTTGACTGCCCAGCCTATCCCAATGAGTCCTGAAAGCCATTACTAAAGGACTTATGACTGTAACAGCTAGAGAGTGTCAGTTAGTGTATTATTGAGAGACAGAGAGATCTGGACCATACAGAGCCTGAGAAGGGCAGGGAGAAGAACCTTGCTCCCAGAAAGTGAGACAAAATGGACAATAGTCAGCCAATGAATTCAACAACCCAGAGGAGACAGAATGTAAAGAGGCTTGACACAAAACAGTTCCATAGACATCACTACCTAACAGATACCCTAACAGAATGTAAATATCCATCATCAGCCACTTGTTTTGTCTCTCCTTGCAAAAAGGATCCTACAGAACTACAATGCACTATTAAACTAACAGGCAACAGTATCATAGAATCACAGAATGGCCTGGGTTGAAAAGGACCTTAAAGATCATCTAGTTCCAGCCCCCCTGCTGTGGGCAGGGTTGTCGACCACTAGAGCAGCTGCCCAGGGCCCCATCCAGCCTGGTCTTGAATGCCTCCAGGGATGGGGCATCTACAACCTCTCTGGGCAACCTGTTCCAGTGCCTCACCACCCTCACAGTGAAAAATTTATGCCTAGTATCCAACCTAAATCTCTCCACTCTTAGCTTAAAACCATTCCCCCTTGTC
>NW_010121633.1:0-6353 GCF_000699245.1 Pterocles gutturalis
CCTCCTGCTTATTCCCCATGCTGCACGCAATGAATGCCTTACACAGAGGAAAAGCTTTTAGACAAAGTAATCCCATCAGTTACAACACAATATGAGGCAAGGGATTTGCCTTCCAGCCCTTTAAAAGGAGCTGATATATTTTATGCAGTCAGTTTCAAATATCGCTGCAAATATAACACACTAAACCATAGCAGTTTAGGCTCAACAGTCTATTGTAACTCTTCATTTAGATTTTGACTAACTAAGAAAAATAATATTCCCTAATCCTCCAGAGAACATGCCCTTTGCTGTCCCGACAAAGAAAGATAACTTTTGTAACAGGTGCTGCAGGTTACTCACACATGAAACTTGCATTTTAGAGAAGTTCAGAGCAAGTTAATGTCACGTGATGGTTGCAGAGCATGCATTTAAGATGTTTTCTGCAGCTGAAGCAGTAAGTGAGAACATTAAGTTAGGTTCTGATTCCTGATCAAAGGATTATGGAATTTAAATTATGTTACATCAAATCTTCCATAGAGAGAAAAGGGGGATAAAGACACAAGCAATCACTCCTGATTGCACATGCAATATATGCTTCTCTTCCCTTTTGGCTTGATTCCTTATATCCATGATGTTTAAGAGATCACATTGTTCATCTGTCTTTCAATCCTCCATTAATAAACTTTAACTCATTAATCAACCTCACTGAGCAGTTGATGTTTCCAGGATTTTATATCCCTATAGATTTTGTGAAAATTGGCTTCTGACTAGTGGAAAGCAGTCCAGAAAGTGTTCTTGCTGTCTGTTATAAACTGAGCTTGGCAGCAGCTGGCAACCCATCGGCACAAGTGTGCTGGCTGGCTAATTGAGCATAGATGTAGTTCATCGCTACCTACAGGCATCAGAGATGTCGGAAACAGAAGCTGCCTATAAAGGAAACAGGGCAGGAACCAGGTTTATGTAGGAAACAAGTTTTTAACTAGTTCTGCTTATTGATCACCTTGTTTTATAGGACACTGAAAGTCCTGGTTTCAGCTGAGACAGAGTTAACTTTCTTCCCAGTAGCTCGGAAGAGGCTGTGTTTTGGGTTTGTGCTGAGGAGAAGCTGATCACACACTCATGGCTATAGTTGCTGCCAGGACAGTCAAGGACTTTCCAGCTTTTCTGCTGTGCCCGTGTCTGCAGGGGCAGGAGGAGCTGGGAAGGAGCACAGCCCCAATTAGCAGCCTAGGATTTGACCTTCGGTTTGGGATTGAGACCCAAACTGGCCAATGGTCTGTTGCATATCATGCACATCATGTCCGGTACATAGATGAGGGTCCATCTGGAAGCTCTTTCTCTTGCTCCACTTTTTCTCCCTCCAGGTCGCCCCTCTCTCAGGGTTGTCTCAGTCTCTTGGACACTCGGGCTCTTATCTCCATTTCAGGATTGCAGTTTGAGGACTCTGCCTGCTCTGGGATCATTAGCCAGGAAGGAGCTGATCCTTGGTCATCGGGTGGTGAGCAGTGTCACTGTGTATCACCCATGTGTATACTTGTATATGTTACTATTATTATTATCATTATTATATTCAATATTATTGTAGTTTAATAATTAAATTGTTCTTATCTCAACCCATGAGTCTCTTTTTGCTTTACCCCTTTAATTATCTCCCCCATCCCCAGGAGATGAGAGATGAGAGGGTGAGTGAGCTGTGTTGTGATGTTTGGCTGCCAGCCAGGGTCAAAACTATGACAGTCCTTTTTTGGCACCAAATGTGGGGCTCGAGCAGTTGAAATAAGGACAGAATTGAACAGAGTGCATTAAAACAAACAACTAAACGATGCTTCTGATAAGCATTCATTGTTTCCTAAGATGTGGAGGAAACTGTTTTAGTGTTTTTATGCGTTCTGGGACTTGGCTTTAGAGCTCTGTGATGTAGCACCTTATTTGCCGTACGTTTGTGCTGTTTGCTGGTGAGGCTATTATCTGTAGGTGCTGGATTAGGAACATCATATTGCTGGTTAAGGGGATTGGTGTGTTGTGCTGTTGTTTGACGGCCTATGGTGGGATGAGAGCCTCATTAGTATCAATCTTACTGGTTTATACAATGACTGGCACCAAGCCAAGTGAAGTTGCTGCTTCATCCCTATATACTGTGTGCCATCTGGAGAATATTTCTGCCAGTTGCACCAGCAACCAGTCTATGGGCATGATGTTTCCCTTCACTGTCCCCTTCTCCTCCAGTTGATTTTCAAAGGCTTTTGATGATTTAGAATCATTGGGATTTCCAAACTAGTTCGATCCTGTTGTTAGTCCTCCTGAATGTGTGTCTAATCATACATAACACTCGTGGTCGGGTCCTCATCTTGCCATTTCTTAGGCAAAAGGTATGAACTCATTTTCAATCATGATCATATTCTGAAGGAGTTTTTACCTCTAGTAATGACTCATAAGAGTGGGAAACAACAGTTACTCCTGCTCCAAGTATAAACAGTAATGACTTAACATGCCTTCAACTATTGGAAAAATATTGGCAACTATTTAGAAAAATCATTCAATGCATTTCCAGTGACACCCCAGCACCTGCTGCCTCCTCGACAGATAGATATTACAGCTACACAGACTGCAACTCCTGCTACAGTTGTTCCACCCCCACATGCTACTGCTGCTCGGTGCAAACACACCGCAACTACTCAAACTCCAGTGCACATTATGGCTGCCTCAATTACAGTGAAATGTGCTGCAACTACTCAAACTCCAGCACCTGTTAGGGCAACATGCACTGCAGGTACTCAAACTTTCATAAAGTCACAGCCATAGCTACCCACACTTTCATAAAAACCACAGCAGTGACTACACAAGCCCCAGCGCCTGCTGCCAGCTCCAAGCTCTGTGCCCATCAAGACGACTCCCACTCCAACACCTGCAGCAGCGACTTCAACCCCAATGCCTGCTCTGATTCCAACCCCAGCACCCGCCACGACAACTCCCACTCTGGTGCCCACAACAACAGCTCCAGCCACAGTGCCCATGGCTGGAACTTCACCCCCGGCACCACTGTGCCTGTGGTGGTGACTTCAACTGTGCTTGAGCCACAGTAGCAAAGCTCAGTCCTACCACATTCAACAGTGCTTCATTCAAGTCTCCTCTCAGCTCTTGCAGACTTTCCAAAGGTCAAAAGCTACCTGATCACAACAGAAAACAAAGAGAGGGAGAAGGAAACACAGCATCTGCGTATCACACCTTGAAGAGGAAAGGGTAAAATATGACTGCCATAAGAAAATCAGTCAACAGGAAAAACTGCTTAGATTTTGTATTTAAGGAAACTTTTCTTTTCATTGAAGGCCAGGCTTTAAGCTGGCTTAAGCCAGCAATGTTGCCCTAGCTTTGATTCACATCAGCCCTGGGTTTAGGCAACCAACCCAGCTAGACCATTGTTAACACTTCAGTGATGGCTCAAACAAAGCTACCTTACACAGAAAAGATGCACATGGCACCCAGCCCCTCAGAGGAGTTATTCAAACCCACAATTTAATTCCAAAAAGCCAAGACTGGGAGCATCCAACAGGAATGTCAGAGGGGTAGCCTACCCTTTGCCCTCCCCTCTCAGCTGGGGAGAAGGGAAAATGGAACAAGCTGTGAGCTGACATTTTGCTTTATTATTTCCCATGTGCCTGCACCTATCACAATAAGACCCAAACGTGTGCTTAAAGATCTCCAGGCACGATTGCAATGTAAATAATGAATTAGCGTAACAATACTGATCGCAGACAGTGCTTCAGGCTCTAGTCAGCTAATATGGCAACTGTGAATTTTTCATAAGATCTTAACAATCTTGCCAGTCTATAACATCCTTTTCTCAGATTTTTGATGAAAAGGTATGAACTCATTTTCAATCATGATCATATTCTGAAGGAGTTTTTACCTCTAGTAATGACTCACAAGAGTGGGAAACAACAGTTACTCCTGCTCCAAGTATAAACAGTAATGACTTAACATGCCTTCAGTTTCTGTCTTCTGAACTGTCTGATTCTCAGTCAACTGGAGGATATCAGAACATATTTACTTTGAAGAATAGCAGATGTTTTAATCTTAAGTTAAATTTAAACTCAGCATCAATATCCCAGAGAGAAATGAGATAACACAGGATCTCTTTCAGTCTCTCGGATATGCCAAGCTATCCCTGGATAAAACAGCTCAGAGCTGAGCCGCGGCTATACGTTTCCAGTTTAACTAAATCCATTTCACTGTGGTACTAGCAGCTGTGTGTAGGAAAGCCCCAAAATAACATTTTTCCTAAATCAGATGTTCCCAGACAGATGTAGTATCACTCAATTCAGAAAATGAATTCATTAATACGCTTTACCTGATTGAGGCAACATTTGCCCACATAACATCCTTCCGCTACCTTCCTCCCCCATGCTGTGTTGCTCATGTGCCTTGCACCATGCACACGCACACACAAAAGTCTGCCACCCCAGGCTTTGTCTGCCTCCTGCTGTAGGGACAGGAGAAATTCCTCCCGCCATTGTGTACATCACATCAGAGCTGGTTTAGAAATTTGCCCTATATTTAAGGAAGGTGCCCCCAAGTCCATGAACAATCCAATTTCATATTCTTGAAGTACTACAGTTGTGAATTCTGTAGCAAGGGCTATAAGAGACAAGGGTGTTACCTGGCAGGACTGATCAAGAGAGCTTTAGAATTGATGGGGAAGGGGATACCAACAGGATAGAAGTAGGAAAGCCAACAGTTGGCTTGGTATCAACTGAGGGTAGCAATGCTAGTGGGAACATATACACTGTTCCTGGGAGCATGGAGGGCTCAGGAGCATATCCAAAATGCTTGCACACCAACACATACAGTATGAGAAACAAACAGGATGAACTGCAAGTGTCGGTTAGTTCCCAGAACTATTACATCATTGGTGTTAGTGAGACTTGGTGGAATGAATCCCATGTCTGGAGTGCTGGGATGGAGGTCTACAGGCTGCTCAGGAAGGATAGGCAAGGAAGGCGAGGTGGAGGTGTTGCACTATACATAAGGGAGATGTTTGGTTGTACAGCCCTTACAGTTGGTGATGATGTGGTTGAGAGGAGGCAGCAACTTCCCTGAAAAGATAACTTCTTGTCACAAGTACTCAGTGAGCCAACTAGGAAAGATACCCTCCTAGACTTGCTATTTGTGAACAGAGAAGGACTTGTGGGAGATGTGGTGGCGGGTGGCTGTCCTGGACACAGTGATCATGAAATGGTTGAAGTTAAAATTTTCAGTGAAATGAGAAAAAAGGACAGCGGAGTTGTTACCCTAATCTTCAGGAGAGCAAACTTCAAGCTATTCAGGGATCTATTTAGCAGAATACTCGGGGAATCTGATTTTGAAGGCTTAGGAGTCCATGAGTGCTGATCAGTTTTAAGAATGACCTTTTAGAAGCACAGGAGCAGGCAATTCCACTATGACCAAGCAGCAGGAGCAAAAGACCAGCTTGGCTGAACAGGGACCTCCTTGTGGAGCTCCAGAGGAAGAAGAAATTGTATGATCTCTGGAAGCAAGGCCAGGCTTTGCAGGAAGATAAGAGCCAAGAAGAAGACATGAAAGGCCAAAGCTCAATTAGAGTTGAAACTGGCCTGTGTTGTCAGACAACAAGAAGGTTTTTTAAGTACGTTAATGGAAAGAGGACGTCTAAAGAAAGCACTGGACTGATACTTGGTGAAGATGGCCATCTGACTAATAGGAATTAAGAAAAAGCAGAGGCATTCAGTGCTTTTTTTTTGCCTCAGTCTTTAATAATACTGATAGACCTTGGGCTGCCCAGCCCCCTGAATTGCAGGACCACAAGTGTGGGAACAGTGACTTTCCATTTGTGGACACTGACATTGTAAAGGACCAGCTGTATCAGCTGAATCCATGGGACCTGATGGGATTCATCCCAGAGTACTGAAGGAGCTGGTTGACGTTATGTGAGGACCCTTCTTGTTCATCTACGAAAGGTGTTGGGAGTCTGGGGAGGTCACCGCTGAACTGGAAGCTAGACAATGCTATTCCAACTTACAGGAAGGGCGTGAGGGAAAACCCAAAAAACTACAGACCTGTTAGTCTAACCACAGTTCCTGGAAAAATTATGGAGGAGATTATACTGGGTACTACTGAAAGGTGTTTAAAGAGCAATGCAATCGTCAGGCATGGTCAACATAGGTTCACAAAGGGAAAGTCCTGTCTAACTAATTTGACACCCTTCTAAGGTCATCTGCCTTATGGATGAAAGGAAAGCAGTGGATAGAGCTTGCAGTGGGTTAACCTTGGCTAGATGCCAGGTGCCCACCAGGCTCCTCTACCACTCCCCCTTCAGCAAAATAAATGGGAAGAATAAGATGAAGAACTTGTGGGTCAAG
>NW_010121634.1:0-354 GCF_000699245.1 Pterocles gutturalis
AAGAGCATCCCCAGCAGCGTAGCATCCCTGGGCACAGATGCCAGGCTGGTCCAAGGGATTCTGGAGGAACCTGGGCATAATCTCTGGACACATGTGCCAGGCTGGGGACCAGGGAGGGACCTCAGAGCATCCCTGGAGGGACCTGGGCAGCATCCTGGGCACATGTGCCAGGCTGGCCAAAGGGATCCTGGAGGAACCAGAGCAGAATCCCTGGCCATGTGTGCCAGGCTGGTCCTGGGGACCAGGGAGGGACCTCAGAGCATCCCCAGCTCTGGATCTGGGCAACATCCCCGGCACGTGTGCCAGGCTGGCCAGAGGGATCCTGGAGGGATCTGGGCAGCATCCTCAGACACA
>NW_010121635.1:0-31739 GCF_000699245.1 Pterocles gutturalis
AATTATTTCATCAAAGTTCTCTGTAAAAAATTAAAGATAATATTAGTTGCTTAACTAAAGTTGCTATAATAATACAATATTTAATATATTATTACAATTTACAGATTTTTTTTTCTTTTTTTTTTTTTTTTTCTTTTTTCTGACAGGACCACATAGCCCTCTTTTCAATGCTAAGAATCATAGGACATTCCATATAGTTAAAAAACACTGATGCCAGTTTAGCCCATTTCAAATAAAATCCGGCCCTTACTATGAAGAAAGAAAAACCAAAAAAATAAGGAAAACAAAAAGGAAACAAGATTAAACACAGTTAATTAAATTTGCTTGTAACATGAGTTTTCTGGTCGTACAATTTGGGAATAACAGAAGAGTAGAATAATTTGAATTGCAAATCTGTTAACATAAGCGTGTAATTTGTAGCTGCATAGTTCAATATGAATCTTTAAAAGGCCAAAAATCTGGTTTTGAACAAAACAAAGGAAAATAAACAAACCAAGCAGCTTCTGAAGAACTATATAAATAAATTGTCATTAAGGATTAATAATAAAAAAATGCAATTATCACAATTTTTAAATTTAATTTTCACTTGTAGGAGTGAAAATATTGTCATTTTTTTCAATATTTCTTCTTGTACTTATAATCCTGTGTAAGTTTTTGCATATTCAAACCCTGAATGAAGCTTGTTAGATTTCAGAAAAAGAAAGGTCTATCAAATCAAAGCTCAAAGCTTTGGCTCAACATGACTTTTGCATAGAGCTGCAGCTAATTATTTGACCAACCACTTGGACAAACCTTTGGAACATTTCAATCTTTCAGCTGTTCACATGCTTATCTATTTTATCCATGTGAGTTTATATGTGCTCAAAGGGACCTTGAGTTTTCCAAATCCTCCTTGAAGTCAGTGGAAGGACTTGCAATGAAACTGGCAGGTTTTGATCCATGGCATTAATCCTAGTTCCATCTAAATGAAAAGCATGAGTCCCATTGAATTCATTGGACCTGTGGACTAGTGATGGATAGGAAACTGATGGGAGAACATCTCTCAGTGAATGAAAAAATAAATCTTTTGTTTGTTTTTGTCTTCTACACATGCAGAAAATATAAAGTAGGAGAGTTTTACATCTTATCAAACACATCTAATTTTTCAGAGGGCTACTAAGGCAAAAATGTGTCCTAGGTCAGACTGATGACTCTGTCAGAGGAAGGGGAGGGTGGAGGGAGGGAAGGAATGGGAGAAAAAAAAAGCAATTTTTTTTTTCTTTTGTCTTTGTTTTTACTGGTCTTCAAAACTCACAAAAACTAGTGACTATTTTTCCCATTGTTCACAGGCCTGATATCTTTGAACGGATGTTGCTGCTCTGCTTTCTTTTATGAGTTTTCCTAGAAAGCTGATTAGTAGCTGATGATAGTTAAGTACCACTACCACATAGGAACTTTGTCTTGTAAAGTGCTAGGTGCTCTTCTCCATCAAATACAATAACTAGAACTGAGCACAGTAAACCGAAATCCTGTATTCCTTGTGCAAATTATAATAAATGCTGTTAAAATTAGCTAATGCTACCAGGTTATTGACTGCTTAATATGTAATTGGTCAACACTTCCAGACGAGGAAAAGAGAATCTCCCTTCCACACGTGTGCAGTAAACAGACCTTGCATATTTTTAATAGGCCAATTAATAGTTCATTAATTTGAATCCACTGAAGCAACACCAGAACAGAAAAGGTAAAAATACTTCTTTTTCTTACTCGTTAGGTAAAGAGTAGCCTGCCGATTAGAGAGAGAACTGATGTGCATTCATAGGAAACTCAATCACTGCATTCTAGCTGGCATAGGGTTATCACTTCATCCTCCATATTTCATGCAAAAAAGATGGCATAGGAGCCTAATTCTGGTAAAAAACTTCATAAATGTGAATCCTTGGTGGAGATAGGTACTTCCTGGATGCTTGGAGAATGAATATGAGAGGGCAGGGCTAAAATAAGACTATCCTGCTTAGTGTAGACTTCTGGCTTAGGTGGCACCTTCCTCAGTAGATTTTCTTTTTAATATCACCAACTCCTATTGTGCATTACACTTAATCCAGCTTAATTCAGAGGTGTATATGAACCACTCATAAGATACATAAAAGTTTGGTGCTGCAATGCTCAGTTTGTCCTGACTAAAGATACATTCAAATAAGTCTTGCAGCAGTGTATGAAGACATTATTTCCCTCTGCTGTCTGCTTTATCCCTCTGGCAGAAAGTACTTCTCTTCTTTCTTTAACTCCCTCCACTGCTAAAGACTCGATGGAAAGGTGTATGTGTCTGCGTTACAAATGTCCCCGTTGGCTATCTAGTCTTCACCCAGATGCCCTTCATTTTACACCTTCTCTTGTGTTCATTCTACTCTGGGATAATAAATCCTGGCAAAATCATCCAGAGGGGCAGCTGGGATGGGTAATGTCTGAACTACCACAGAGAGATTTGACAGCAATTCACTGTGAAACCTCTTGTCCCTTCTGCTGAGATAGTCCTCGGTGCGAGGATAGCAAAAGGATTTGAAGACATACACAGCGGGTAAAATCTTCACCCTTACTCAGAGGGCTGGTTACAAAGCATGCCTATCATTTTAATCCTATTTCAGTTGTTCAGTGAGTTCAGCACACGTATTGCATTTAAAGCACAATAGTGGCTCCTCTGACCTTTGTAATGGGGTGTGATTGAGACCGAAGGCGTGAGCAGGGCAAGCAGAGTCCCCTCTGAAGAGGAAATTGTGTATGTCTTTGTGTATGTCTAGGAGACGAACATATCTTTAGGAGAATGAGAGAGTCTAGGGATCAGACTGAAGTGCTGAAGCGTAGTCAGCACTTTGAACAGAGGCTCTCCCTTAGGACCCATGACCGAGACTTCCTGTGCTACTGACACCCACTGGAACTGCAGGGGTGGGGTCTGTGCTGGGAACTTACTGCAAAAGTCAAGGATTTGAATTTAAAGTTCAGAAGAATAATAACTAAGCTTATAGGAGACAGGATAGTGGAATAAATAACCAAATATGCCCCTTGACCCCAATTTTTTTTTTTACTTTTCTTATTACAAAATATATTTCTGCAGCTGAAATCCTACACTTCATATTAAGGAATAGAAATACAGTAGTTTTGCCCTATTTATTTTATAGGTCTTATCCTTTGGCATTTTTACTCCACAGTATGCTGTATTTGTAATAATTGTGGAGAACATATATTTTTGTCTCTCTCTTTTGAAACAAAACCATTTCTACATAGATGTACACCTACATATGCATGGGGTTTTTTTGCATCTCTGTTATATTTTGAAGAAGTAGCTTGTTTCTCAGATGGATTTTCCAAGTTGGCCCACCTTTTTTTTTGGTTTGTTTTTTTTTTTTTTAGTTTCATTACTCACGGTAGTTCTCTCTCCCTTCTTCCCCCTCTGGGGACAGATCAAGCTTGTTAACATTTGAAAAAATGCCAGAAAATACTGGAAAACTTAGAGCTGATCAGTAAATGTGATTGCTCAGAGTTGCTGCAAAACATGTTGGCAAATTAAATCCCTCAATTGAGATGTTATGTGCTCCAGTCTTATTTGCCATCCAAAAATCTAGTTTTATTGAGAACTATCATGTTCAGAGCTGAACACATTATTTTCCCAAGCTTTTGTAAAATACTTCTCTTTCCTGACAGCTGCTGACAGACAACAAAGCCTGTTTTTACCTCAAAAAGGCTATTTAATTTCATCTCCTCAATGATGAGGTTTCTGTTAGTTTGTCCTCTGTGTTCCTAGCTAAATTTTGAAAACACTCCTTCACCAAACTAATGTAACAGTAGACAATGACAATAAAACAGAACCATTCACCATCAGTATACTATTGCCAGTCTCCTGTTAAGACTCAGTTGGCTGGGGCTGAACCCAATGATCCTCTGTTGATGCACTATACCCACGAGCAATTCCTGAGTAAAGACTACGGGACAACAAATTGAGACCTATGTGCTACAATGAGTTTTTTGTGGGTGCGTGCCTATACCTGTATCGAGGTCCACTGAAGCCAGCATGACTCCACGACTCTGAGCCCAGCTCGAAGCCTGCCTGCACAAAGCTTATCACGGGGCTGTATCAACCATGAGATATACAGCGAAAGCTGCAGTAAGGACCAGGCACCTTCACAGACCCCTTGCTCAGGTGACTATTTACATGTATCTTGAAATTTCCTAAGACAGATTTGTTCCACTTTCCGTAATGCTACCCCTACTCCACAAACGAGTTTTGTTTGTGCTTTGGATAGTCGCTTAAGACAGGTTTCACTATGTACGTTTGTGTGCATGTATGTAAGCTGTCTTCAGCTCTCACAATAAGCAGGCATCTTCTGTGCAGAGAGGCAATGCTTACAAAAAGGACATTCATTATCATAACAAATACAGAGAGAGCAGAAGACAATGTCCTTGCCCCTCACTTCTTAATAGAAGAGTGTAACGGTATGAGCTGAGAGCCACATTGTGTACCAGATGAAACCTGCCGTCTCTGCTGTCTGAAATACAGCTCTCATTCTTTCTTCTTTAATCACTTAGAATAATGTTACTTTTAACCTTCAAGAAGGAATTTCTTGAAAGTCTACGTTTGGTTTGTACCTATTGTTCCCCAGATTCTTTGGCAGCTGATGGATTCATTTCATCATTTATAGAACTAGAAATTCATTCTAATGTTTTCCTGGTTTTTATCTTTAAATTATGGCGTGCAGAAGGACAGCCTTCACCTGCTATACTTACAAAAAAAAAAAAAAAGAAATTGTTTCTTTAATGAAAGAAAAGTGTCAATATAATGTATTATTGAATGCAAATGCAATAAGGAATAACATATAGCTCTGGTTATGTTATATGACATTTGGCTTAGCAGTATTAACATATTGCATGAAATCTGGATTTTCTCTATTGCAGAAAATAAGACGATAAAAAACATGTGAAATTTCTCTCTTCCACATGATCATAAAATAAATATTATTCTATGTTTTCTTCTCACCAGTCATTTGCAGAAACATTTTAGTATTACTTCTTTGTTAAGCCAGCTCTTTATCATGTATGTATTAGGCATACAGTACAAGGAGAAATGGAACAAGATGGCAGTTATAGCAGTGGCAAGATGCAAATTTATTCTGGCAAAAAAGTAATATGTGCACAATATCAAGCATGCTTAAGTTTGTGCCAGGAGAACTACTACGAATGAGGAATGAATGGAATGGAATTTTGCATCATACATGATTACGTGTTGCTTAACTTCATAGAAGAGTCTTTGTCTACTCCTGATGTCCCAGCTGCCACCAAGAGAAGCTGCATACCACACTGCTGGAGTGAAAATGGCAATGGATAACCCAGCAGTAGTCACCTTTGCAACACGACTCTTTTGTTTCAAAAATTAAAGAAATAGACCTCAAAAAGATAACAGAGAAAATTCACAGACCATTGAACTGCAGGCACTGACTCCAGGTGGGGAGAGGGGGAGGAATTTATTACATCTTGTACTAGTTTTCAGCTTAATTTTGCCCAAGTTTAATTTGGCTACTTTATGCATGTGATGATCTTGTCAGTGTTTTTCCTCATATCTCTTTCATATTGTATGACACGTGACTCAGTGTAGCCAAGCAGTATTTTTCACTGACCCCACTTGAAATAATTTCTATAGAAAAATAAGGGATGAAGAAGAGCAGGAAAGAAGAAAGAAAATGCCTTAAAGATAGCTCTCTACATTAATTCATCATGAGGCAAAACAGAAATAACTCCTCTTCTTCATGTGCCAATTCAATCGAGATGAACCAGACTTTCTACTGTATTGGTACAGTGTAAAAATAGATGACAGTGAGTAATGGTGTGAACAAAAAACCATGAGGAACATCACAGAAATGGAAGTTGGATGGCCTTTGCACAGCAGAGGTAGATAAAGGTTATAACAAACTGTTTACTGACCATATACACTCACTAAAATTAAGAGGTCAGTTGAACAAGAGCTCACCTAGTAAGAGCTTTCTCAGTAGTGTGACTCATCAGCTGTTACACAGTACCAGAGCACTGCCCAGTTATTGCTCCATCGCTTTTCAATAACATCTCTGTCCTTTCAAGTCTACATTCTACCATTAGTTAAGGCTTTTTCATTTGCACTTCTACATTTTTCCCCACTTCAATATAATCAGTACATGTGCCTCTAACAGAAAATAAAATAACTAAAAAGCACCATGTTTTATTGAACAAAATATAGCATGTGCAAGGAAGGGAAGGGAGGATTTATAGAAACAAACCAGTGCTGAAGAATTTTGCATTAGCTGGTGCTTTTTGTTGTTGTCATATTTGCACAGATCATTTTTAGGCTGCTCAGTCCAGGTTGTAGTAAAACACTATCAAAACAAGTACTCTTGCAAAATATTTGAGCTTTCGCAGCTTAACATGTGGATCTTGAACCACTAAAGCAGCATGGTTATCTTCTTTTTGTTTTTCTCCAGAATTCAACAGACCATAAAGTGTATATAAAAATACATTATGCACCAGTGGCTAAATGTTCTTACAACATTAATATTTATCAAGGGGTATTTCATAGCTAGAAAGTCGGGAACTATATTTTATTTCCTAAGAGAACATTTCGTATAGTTTTCCTTCATCTCCCAGCTACACAACAAACATCTCTAAAGTGCACTTCCCAAGTGTAGTTAGAGAATAGGAAGGAATGTAAAGTTTTTAAAAACAGCCCTTAATAACTTTTCCTTCCATTGATTCTACTGTAAACTCTAAAAAGCCTTTGTAAAAAGCAAATTCTCATACACTCAGCAGGTGAAATGTTCCCACAAAAATAAAAGTAAACAAATTAAAAACCACCCCAAACAATGAAAAACCAGCAATCATATTACAATCTTTTCTCTTGACTACTTATATCCTAGTATATATTTACTGTTTTTATTGCACATTTATGAAAACGGTTGTCCTATATATTTAAAACAAAATAGTTTCTCTATCTGTGCTAACACATTCTTGTGCACCCTTAATAACTAGAGTAACTTTCAACAACATGTAGATATTAGAAAAACAATGGAATCAAAACCAAAGAGATACTTTGTGTTGTAGATGCTCAAAGGCTTGTAGTGTAATTTTGTTGAGACAAAAAGACTTGGACTTTGGAAGCTCTTTGCTCCCATTCCTTATGGAAAGCTGCTGGTTATGTGACAGCAGGAGAACTCAAAACGTAATTCACAATGAATGCCAATCCTCCACCTCCAATATGAAGGTTTCCCAACTACTCAACTTGCTGAGCGTAACTGGTTTTACATAGCATTATCTAAAGAAGGCTGCTCCTGTTCAACTGACCAGTGAGAAAGGACTGGACTTCTTCAAAACAAGTATTGGAACAACAGTTTGTTATGTATTTCTTTACATTTTTAAACTGTCCGATCCCACCTTGTAAGGAGAGCACTTGTTTGTTCAGCTAAAAGGAACCCCCTTCATGCTCCTTTTGGGTTTGCTCAGTCAACTGGTTTGTGCAACAGTGGCAGAGGCACACTGGAATTGTGTACCCATTCATTGTGATTACACAGACAGAAGCAAATGTATGTTGTCTGGGATGGGACAACGGGAAATGGGAAGGGGAAAGGAGATGAATGGTTCCCATGGGTAAGAGGACAGTTAGGTTTGTTTGGGTTTTTTTGTGGTTGCTTTTTTTTTTTTGTTAAATTTTGTTTTGTTGTTCTTTTTGTGGGGTTTTTACAGGTTTTTTGTTTTTTTTTTTAACTTTTTCGTTACTTTTTTTTTTTTTTTTTTTTTTTTTTTTTTTTTTTTTTTTTTTTTTTTTTTTTTTGCTATGTCATGGAATCATAGCAGTCATTCTAATAGAAACTGACAGGACATAAAAGACAGAACTATCAGATGAACACACACAATGACTAGAAATATATCGACAGAGAAAAGACTTAATTTAGCTTTGAGAAACCGTCCCAAAAATAAAATCCTGTATTAACAAGTGCAAAAAACAAACAAAAAAGAAACTCCAAACATTAAAACACAGTGTATAAAATGGTGTGAGAAATTTAAGTCACCATGCAGCCTTTTAGTCAATAAAAAGCTGCTGTGTTCATGTGTCCTTGTTGTTTGGGTAGTGGCCCATTCTTTTCATTTTACCCAAAAGGTCATTCAAGAAGAAATCTGAGGGTAAAGTACTCATTTCTCGCAATTTTAGACTGTAGTCATTTGGGCCTGTTGTGTTTCTATCATATAAGATGAATCCTTTCTTTTATTCCTCATTGGTTGAATTATCTTCCAAAGTTGTTATGCCTCCAAAGCCCAGTCCTGTTGAGTTCTGTGCTGCTGAGACTGTAAGTACTGTATGTAAGAGAATTAATACAAGAACACACAGTTTAAGTCTGCTGTTACACAGTCTTGATGCTGATGAAACTGTGAGTGATGTCCTGTGACACATTGTTGAGCCACTTGTTTTTATAGTCCCTTTGGATTGATGATCTGATAATAGTCCCCATCTGACATCACAGCATTCTGGTTCTGCATTGGTTGGATAGTTTTCATAGAGCCCTGTAGGGTAAACACAAGGAAAAAAAAAGCATCAGGCACAAAAAGATTGGCAGAAGTTGGTAGCTCAAAGAAACATTTGATAGTCTAGTCTAAGCTATTGAATCTACATCTTTGTGTGATCCTGAGGCCCTTAAAACACTTGCCATTTTCTATAATTAGAGTTGAAGGGATATGCATTATCTAACAGGAAGCATCATCTAAAGATCATTCAACCAAAGTATGAAATTGAGCATGGCTGTGTAAAGAAATGGAGTTAAAATGCAACTACTGATATTTGAATTACAAGGATATTTGAATTCTTCTTTTTGGGAAGTAACAACTAATGATGAAATAAGATCTAATCAAACTGGACATTTCCACAAAATTTTAAAGGATCTTGAAATTATTCCTCAGTCTGCAAGCGCATACCAGTAATATCAGTGCCCACGAAAAGATAAGCATTAAGTAACAAATAATTGGTATACTGACAGTAATTACAATATTGCTTGTCAAACCAATATGGATCTAACATCAAAGGAACAGCTTCCAAACAGATCTGTTCTGAGTCCACTTGTTTACCCTACATCAGTTGAGTTCTTCCAGCTGGAATATTCCCTTTGGTGTATTCCAGAGGTGAGAACAATCTTTTCTTGCCATCCAATAATTGGATCTCTTGCTATTTCTGACTATACATCTAGGCCATTTCTGCCTTTGGAACTTTACTGAGTTACTCAGCCAGATCTGATTATGTATTTTTGAACAGTTAGAGGAATTCTGTCTTTTCTGAAAGACACAAGTGTCTTTCTGGAAATTGTCAATTCCGTCTGCACTAGCGTAAAAGAGAGTAACATAACTAGAGTCTTCTGTTTACTTTTATTGTATCTTATTTTCTGATAAATTAAAAGAACCTAATTTAGTTTGTTTAATGAATGGTCAAATGCAAGAATGTCTAACATAATGAATAAACACCTTTTCTCCATTTAAACTTCATCTTGGAATAAATTTTGCAGTACATAATTACTCTATGGTAGCGCTAAGACTTACTAGGAAAAAAAAACTATGTGTGTTGAAATAGTAAGATAAAAATTTTGAAAGCAGATACATAATTGCTATAATTTATAAATTAACTTTGATCCTTGGAACAAGAATTAAATTTTGTCTGAAGTATCACAGCAATGATACTACTTTCATAAAGCAATGCCTACAAGTTTAGGCTTAACATTCTTAAGTCCGGACACCAGACTGTTTGTATTTTGAGAATAACCTTTAAAGAAAAGCTGCACACCTTAAAATAAGATAAAACTAAATTCTTTTGTTCCTACTTCCATAATATTGATCTGCAACTAAACAAAAAGTGTATTAAGTATGCTGAGCATGTTAAAATGCAGATTAAACTAGACTGACACTTTTTTACATATTTGACACAACAGCTTACTATGTTTTTCATGAGTCCAAGTAAAGTTGCATCTATTTTTGGAGTTCACCAAGTTTTTAAAGGTACAGGAATAAGAAGAGCTTGTTTGATTTCCTGTAAAGTCAGCATTTACTCATAGAAAATCAGACTATTTTTCTACCTATGCAGTCAGATATTTAAGGCAGGGTACTAACACTTGAAAATTATTCACTTCATCACTGAATGTGCTTCATGTTTTTTAAGAAATTCTGCTTCATTTTGTAACTTGTGGACAGTTGTTTATTGCAAGAATAATAAAGCAGTCATATTACCAACATTATATTTTCTGAGATCCATCTTATGGTGTTTGTGTGCACAACTATGGTTTTAAACATGGTAATGTACCAGAAGTGCCTCCCAAAGCAGGTGATTACATGATCTGTTCTGTGGCTGCAGTAGCTCAAACTATTAGTGGTAACTGAAGAGACACAGAGAATGGTTAATGCTTTTATCCTACTGAGACTTATTTACAATTCAAACTCTATTTCCTGCTTTTCTTGTTATAGGAAAACCCAGACTTCTTCTGAAATCAAAGCCTATATATACAAGTTGTCAATCAAAAGGTATTTAAATAGTTCATATGCACTTATTGAATTATAAATGAATTGAAGGCAACTCCACATTCAAAGCTGCATTGAACTTGTTCCTTAATGCAAAATTATATTTCCTCTTTATTTCGATTCAGCAATTGAATTTAGGTTTTGAATTCACAGTTACATGTTTAATAATCAATTAACTACAGAACCACTATTCATATGACAGTTGCAGAACATTTAGAAAAATTCAGTCAGAGCTTTTGTACTGACATAGTAAAACCTCACAATTGTGCTTCACCATGTACTCATTTGTAGCCATGAGTATCAGTTTTGGGCCCTTGGATCTACTCAGTCAGTGTACTTAGTCAGAGGGTTGCAAACCCATGATTTACCAGAGACCCTGGAAAGCTGGCTACATCAGCCTTGGAAAATCATGGAGAAAAACCCCTATTTTGTTCTTTTAGGAAAATATTTTATATGGACACAGAATTTGAGATAAGGAATAGACAGGATACCTTTACCCACCAAACCAAGGCTTCCCTCTTCCACCTCTATAGTTCAGTTTGTAGACATCACTATTCTGTATTACCTGGATATTCAGTAATCCTAATTTTGAGACTAATTTACCAACTGTTGCTGGCTTGAAACCTATTTTGCTTTTCAGTTTTTACTTAAAATTCTCAGCTCTGGATCTCCCATTTCCCAACTTTTTACAGCATTCACCTATATTTCACCAGCAGAAATCTTAGTCCATACGGAGGTTCTTGGACCTTGATCTTAATCAAGGATCTAGAATTTGCCAGGATACTTTTTGGTACCAAACCATTCTCCAGACAGATATGTTATCGCTCACAAAGGTCGCATAAAATCTATCCCCTTTGCTTTGTAACCAGATACTTTTTTCACACGGAGATAACATTTTGACAATCAGCACAGCAGTTATAGCTGTAGGGAATGTGTTACTAATGCTGATGCAAGAATTAAGGCTACTCATTTGGCTTAGATTATGTTAATAGAGAAATTACTGTAGATAAATTCCATGTGTCCTGTTCAGCTAAATCATACTAAAAGAAAAAGGAGTGACAGCATGAGCATCATATACACTTTGTGCAGAAACAGCTTTGGTGTAAAACCAGCAAAGCACAATTATGTTCTTGTACGAGAACTAAAATCGCAAAGACTGTTCATGGATGCATGTTCTGCTGATGAGCTAGATCACCAGCTAACTCAGAGAATGCTGTGGTTTCTGCCTGAGTACTTGCATTTCTTTTGCACAGGAATCAGCATGCAAAAGAGGTAGTTGCATTTCTACATCTCACCCCAACACTATCAGGATGTGTCATGCTTGTAGCTGGATCTGTATCTGTAGCAGCTGGTCTAACTTGGCTGGCTTCCTGGTTTCTTTGCTACAGAAAGAGCTATGGAACCATATTATTATTCTGCATCTTCCAGTCACCATCAAAGGAAACTGGTTTGGATATACTTGTCATTGTTGGATAACTGTTTTAGAAAGTCACAGAAATAAAGTAGATCTTTTGGTATGTTATGTTTTTTCCTCATTTACTTTCTGCATAACTGTAAACTGTGGTCTTTTTTAGCATAGATTTCTGATCATTTTGAGAGGCATACCAAGCTTCTTGTGCTTGAAGAAAAGACCATGAACTAGAAGAAGAAACCAGATAACTGGATGCAGTATATCAGAAGTTTTGAATGCTCCATTTTATTGTGAAGCCCAGAGTAAATAATGTCTGCCCAGAGTGACCCATCCTGCACTGACATCATTGTATCAATGAATGAAAACGCTCTGCATGACATTTCTCTTTCTGAGGAATTACTTCTGGATTTCATTGTTAACATTTTCCAACTACAGAAGGCAAGAGAACACATTAGATATTATATGACTAAATTTCACTGCTCTCTTACATCTGATCTGCAAGCCAGCTTTCTTCGATCTTATCCGGATGGTCCTCTCAATTTCTAAATTGCTCTGTCTGTGACACATTATGATGCTTCTGTTTAGACATGTATTTTATACCCTTCATGTTATAAAAATTAATAAAGTGAAAAGTAAAAGAAGGTTTACAGATAAATAAGTTATTCTTTAGTCAAACAGATTACACTTAAACTAGTGCATAAGGCTGTTTAACTCTTTTGAAAAGTCTAATTTCCATTTCAGATTCCATTCCAATCGATAGATGAGACCTGAGTTGCTATTGATTTTATTTTGTCAGTATATGTTGGTGACTATTTCAGAGAGTTGTCTCTGGAACATTTTCCTATGTGTATGCGTCCACATTCAAGAAAAATGTATTGTATTTCTTCACCATACATGGATTTTTTTTTTTTCTCTAAAATATTTACAGGACCAATTTACTCCTGCTGGTGTAAATCAGTGTTATCCCTGTAAAACCTACTGAGCTGCTGCAAGTCAGAAGAATAAGCAAATAGGTGACTCTCAAGGCTATACAATGACCCTTTTTAGCTCTGCTACATTGCTATACTGGATAAGGGTGAGATAACTCACTTCTAGCAAGCATTTGGCTTTCCTCACCCCTCCTCCCGTTTTGTTTTTATTACGTACAATTTTTAATCAAAAGCATTTACTACTTTTCGATGATAGGAGAGGGTCATACATATCTAAGTACTGTGTTGCCATAGAAAGTTCAGGGATATCAATAGGTTAACTACCCGGGTTGTTTCTATGGGAGAAGAACATTTGCATCTAACAACCTATTATAATGCGGGACCTCATTCATGTGAAAGTCCCAACAGTCAAGACTAAAAGAACAGTGGACTCAAAAAGATGAGCTATTTAGTTGATAGATTCTGCTGCAAACCATGTAAAATTTTCCTTGTAAGCAGATCAATAGCTAGTAATGATTTAAACCGTGCTTGTCAAACATAAATGGGATTTGTCCTGCTGTCTGTGTTAGCTTAATACTTTGATATTTTAGGACCTGCTAAAGAAATACAGGCAGGAGGCAAATAACATTTATGAGTTATTATTGTGAGCTATTTTTAGAGTAAGAATTTGGAGCAAGTATATACAATTTTTTGGATTTTGCCAAAAACAACATAAAGCTGATTGAATTCAGAAATTTTATTTTCTTGAATTGTTCTACAAAGAAAAGATAGATTGCGATGCATTCTTTATATCACATTTTCTCAAGGAAATTGCTTTTCAAATTCACTGAAATCAGGGCATCTGTTTTGAAACAGAGACACTCTACAGCTAAACCTGCTGGTGAAACCCAGACACACATCAGCCCCTTGAGAGGAAGCTGCAGTTTAAAGAATTGTTCCCAATATCTTTGTTGACCTTTGTTAGTCAACAAAACCCTTCTACAAATTGGTAAGAATTCTCTGTAGTAATTCTCCCTACATCCTTAGAAACATTAGTGTGTGCTATGAAGCATGACTGTCAGTTTCCTTTCTGATAAATACCCTTTATTCAAGGAGAAGTTTCTGAGGAAGTGTTACTTTGCATGGGTCACGTAAGCATATGTTAGTGATATTTGCCAAAAATTGATGCATGGGAGAATATTCACACCATGCGTTCCAAGCAACTGAGATGCTTTTCAGATCACATTAAATTAGGAACCTAAATTAATATGAACCAAACGGAAAGATATAAGTAATTTAAAGCACCTGAATCACCTGTCCTCTCAAGTCCTCCCTCCCCTTTTTCTTTCTACAGTGAAAAGGATCAGAAGTCTGTTCAGCACGGGAAAGTAGACAAATTTGATTCTCCTCTTGGTGGAAGGAGACTCATTCTGACGACACTGCTCTTAGGAAATACTGGAAGGTGCCATGTTGGTTTTGGAAAAAGTTAATGCAACACATTTCTGGCTTATTGCTACTTACTACCTTCCTTTCCGTCGCAGAGGATCTCAAGTGCTCCATTACATTCCATGACACCTATTGTACAAGTAAAGAGTGTGATCATGTGGCTGGGATTTCCTGCCTTACATTTGCCCCTGGGTGATGGCCCTGATATGCCACAAGGCACAAACGGACCACAAGTCTTGGTCAATACAAAGGAAGCTTTTAGCAACACAGGTAGTCCTAATTCTGCACTCTAAAGTGATCCAGACTTGGCACAGTTTTGGGACCGTTCTCTCAGCAGCCAGAATAGGCTATATCTGTATTAACAAGTAGTTTTGGGCAAAAGGAGAAGATTTGTATAACGAAACATCTGGTGCTGAATATCTCGTGTCAACCTTGAATGCAGTTGAGGGGTTTTTACCTCACTCCAGCTCTGGTCTGACTCCGGAGACCAAATGTGTGTCAGTGGTTGGGACATGCTAGATATGGTCCTGTAGTAAGTATGTCTTCTAGTTTAGTTTAGTCCAAAGGAACCCAGATTGTATTCTCCAAGACATCTCCCCAGTTCATCAGGGAGTATGAACATGAGATTTGCCTCAAAAGTACGCTCCTGAACTAGATTGCTAATGTGGATGCAACCGCAGCATTGATGTTGAGGGCATATCGTGGCTGCTTGGGGAAGGGCCACATGTGCAGGGGAGAGCTAACCTCTTTTCCCCTCTCTCTGGGCATCTCTGTTGCTCATTTGGTCGAAACTGAGCTCTCACATTTTCTGAGCTGACCAAACTGCAGCCCCAAAAGGATAGTTTTGGCTGTGAAGAAAATATCTCAGCTTCTGCATCCTCTCTCTGCCTCCACTGGGAAATGATAGCAAGCCAAACAGAAGCAGTTCATAAGCTGGAGCAGTCCCCAGTCCTGCTGCTGGACCACATTACTGTTGAAGGCACTGGAAAAGCAGGAGTTGTAAAGTATTACCAGTCTGTCTCTTCCCAAAGCTCTGTACGTAGAGTCATACTCTTTTCACACTCAAAGAGCATGTGTGAAAGAAATCTTCTCTATCTTTCATTCACACTGAGGGAAAAAAGGTAAAAGAGGATGAAGTCTATCAAAGAAAACAATCCCACTGGTATGCACACTGTTTTCATAGGAGTCACAATTAAAAACCTTGACCTGGAACTTTGCATGGGACTCACTCATTGTCATCTGCCATGTCTGCGTGTATGCATGGCTAAGCTCTATCATTGTCTCATTATCCCCCTTAGATAAGATTCTGTTTTGCCTGGGCAATTCTAGACATCTGAGCTCCAGAAAGAAACATTAGATGAAGCCACTGGATACTTTAACAGTATGGATATAAACTCCAAAGTTCCAAACTGAAAGTAAGCATTCAATTTTAATTAATATGAAAAACAGTATGTTCCAGAACACCTGACAGAAAGACTGACTTCTTTCCTTCTATTTCCTAGAAGAAAGGGTGGAGAGGGGAACACAAGTTTCTTTCTATCTAACTGCATATTTCCATAATCAGAACTACACTGTGATTCTGATGGTTTTGATTAATCTCCCAGGTACTTTGTTTTCCACTGCAGTTGTCCCACATCTTCATATGCATTACTGCAAAAGGCAAGTCCCAGTAATACACAACTAGTGTAGCATCCCTTCTCCTTTTCCCACTATCTGCTCTCATTGGAGATAATCAAGTAAGACATTCTCAGGCTAGAATATTTCTTATTCATTATACCAGTCATTCAGGAATTTCCAAGAAGTCATTATTAATCTATATTATGAATTACAATTTTTTTTTTTTTTTTTTTTTTAGTTTAATGGTGTCAAAAATAGCAATGACTACAAATTTTTTCGGGGAAAAATAGCCAGTCCCATGCTGTCTTCTCATCACATCAGCCTTCCAAGGAAAGCTAAAACCTTTGTTATTATTCCTTTTTACAGCCTCCAGTACTTTATTTTTTACAGCCTCCAATCTCAAGAAAATTCTGCCCTGAAAGAAAAAAAAAAGTATGTGGGTTCCTTGTCTGCCAGTGCAGCCGTG
Source organism: Pterocles gutturalis (assembly GCF_000699245.1). Taxonomy (NCBI): domain Eukaryota; kingdom Metazoa; phylum Chordata; class Aves; order Pterocliformes; family Pteroclidae; genus Pterocles; species Pterocles gutturalis. The sequence goes on from NW_010121635.1 coordinate 16,391, forward strand.
CCCCCACTCCCAGCTGGCGTCTCTGTGTCCTGGCTCACTGCTTTGGCAAGATGGGGGTGGCGAGGAGAGGTGGCAGATTGGTACCACAGTGGCAGCTCCCAGTGCTGCCGGTGACATGAAGCCACCCCAGCCTCTCATCTAGCTGCAATTGGAAAACAGCATGTAATGTTTATATGCATGTCCTGTGCTCTGTGCTGTTGTCAACATCAAGTAAAAACAGCTAACACTGCTACACCTTTTCCTGTTACTTGCCTTCCACAGTGTATGGAAATGTTTTGTGTAAATCAATCCTCTGTCTTTCCATTAACCTAAATCTCTATTGGACCTTAGAGGAAATAGTCTGTTACCATGGAGAGGAGGAAGGGAAGCCCTTATCATAAAACTATTGCTTCTAAAACATTATTAAAGAAAATCAGAATCCACAAATTTTTGACATTAATAAATCATCCTATAAGCAGAAAGGATCTTTTTTTTTCTTCTGTAAAATATTAGTTCCATTAGTTTCATGGGGGAAAAAATACCATACCGACATAAGCCAGTTCAGTTTCTGCTGAATGTCTCTGAAAATGTAAGCCAAAATTTCAAAAAAGCACCTGTAGCATTTCTCTCCATGGGAGAGAGATCAGGGTCGGGAGCGGCAGAGGTACTCAAACCTAATTTAAATGAGTGATGGGCTGTGGCAAAAACGCTGTTCATGAGGAATCCGTGAACTTAAAGTGTGCTCCTGCTGTGTTTCCTGTAGCAGAACTCAATGGTGACGAGCTTCACAGTGAACTTAGGTAGAATGGAGACACCAGACAACCAGCTATAACACATAAATATAAAATACAAATACCTTTGATCTGCTCTCGGGTTTTGCCAATGAATTTCACGCACTCCAGGAAGAGGAGGATAGGTAACTAGAAATCCCAGATGTCTGCCAGAGAGGAGCTCACAGAAAGTGCAGCAGGAGAAGAGGTCCCTCAAGACATGGGTGACCTGCTTTCAGTTGCTTTTCTCCAAAAACGGTTCGATTTAACTATCAAGGCACAAGCTGCACTGAGGTAGAGTATTTTATCTGCTGTTGAACTAACTCACTGTACTTTGCATGAAATAATCCTGTTTCCACTAAGCAGCAGAGAAGTGTAGTTATTTAGTCCCACAGCAGACCTTAGTCTAATTTCTCATTGTTTAGTGGCAGGAAATGCTCTTACAGTGAGCTGCTGATTAATAAGAGGGTGAAAATCATAGAATAATAGAATGTTTTAGGTTGGAAGGGATCTTAAAGATCATCAGGTGGCCAAGAAGGCCAACGGCATCCTGGCCTGCATCAGCAATAGTGTGGCCAGCAGGACTAGGGAAGTGATTGTGCCCCTGTACTCAGCACTGGTGAGGCCGCACCTTGAATCCTGTGTTCAGTTTTGGGCCCCTCACCACAAGAAGGACATTGAGGTGCTGGAGCAGGTCCAGAGAAGGGAAACAAAACTGGTGAAGGGTCTGGAGCACAGGTCTTATGAGGAGCGGCTGAGGGAGCTGGGGTTGTTTAGTTTAGAGAAGAGGAGGCTGAGAGGAGACCTTATCACTCTCTACAACTACCTGAAAGGAGGTTGTAGTGAGGTGGGTGCTGGCCTCTTCTCTAAAGTAACAAGTGATAGGACAAGAGGAAATGGCCTCAAGTTGCACCAGGGGAGGTTTAGGCTGGATATTAGGAAAAATTTCTTCACTGAAAGAGTGGTCAGGCATTGGAACAGGCTGCCCAGGGAGGTGGTTGAGTCACCATCCCTGAAGGTGGTCAGGAAATGTGTAGGTGTGGTGCTTAGGGACATGGTTTAGTGAGTTAGGTGGTGTTGGGTTGGACTTGATGATCCTTGAGGTCTTTTCCAACCTTAATGATTCTATGATTCTATGATTCTATGATTCTAAATCTACCCTCTTTCAGACCGAAGCCATTACTTCTAGTTCTATCACTACACTCCCTGATAAAGAGTGCCTCCCCATCTCTCCTGTAGGCTCCCTTTAAGTACTGGAAGACTGCTATATGGTCTCCTTGGAGCCTTCTCACCTCCAGGCTGAACAACTCCAGCTCTCTCAGCCTGTGCTCATATGGGAGGTGCTCCATCCCTCTGATCATTGGGCCTGTATTCCAGCCAAAGTTTGGATTGCAGCCTTGTACTGCTCCTCAGCGTCTTCCCTTGAACACAACTGCCTAGTGCCAGCATGCTGACTCCTATGTGTCCATGAATACAAGCTTTACTCTGCTGATGCTGAGGGTCTTGACTCAAGAGGGCAAAAAGTTCAGCCAAATATTAGTGGACTGCTGAGATGAGATTCAGGTCATCCTGTTTAAGTGTCTGTTATAAGACCTTGGTGACTAACAGCAGCTACAGCAAATAGAGTGCAGCCAGCACTGTTAGCTCATCAGGTGCATATGCTTACTTAGGCTGAATTAAATAGCACTCAGCTCTTCTGGCTATACCAGATCTTCAGTGACTCCAGTTTGAGCTTAGTCACAGAGTTTATGCATAGATATCCACACTATTAATACCTCTAATAAAATGAGTTTAATCCTCCCCTAAATCTGCTTTTCATCTAAAACTCAGAGATATTGACTGTCAGTAATCTTTGCAAAGTCATCTATTTTGTGTGGTTTAGAAATGAATTTGGACTTGGAGATATACTAGGAAAATGAAGAGGTGGATATGTATTTCTTAAGAGATTTTCTTAAATAATTACTAAGATGGTTTTGTTTATTGTTTGTTCTTTGTATCTGTAGTGTGTATGTAAGTGTGCACATATGTGAATATACATGCACACACATACAAATATACATATATATTGTATATGTGTTGTAACTAAAAACGACCTAAGTCTCTCACTTCAGCTTTTACTGTCCTATCTTAAACTGGAAAATAATGTTCATTTGCTTACGGTGTATACATATTGGAAGGCTATTAATATTTACTAAATGCATTGAAGTGCTAAGCACTGTTACCTTATTGATGACTACCAAATTGTAACTCAGATTACATTTCATTATATTGTCCTTTGCATATGGATGGATACTGCTCAGCTGTGTGCAATAGGCTTAATTTTCAAGAAGAAATAGTCAATAGCTTGCTACCAGAACTCCCCTAAATCCAAACATGGAGTATAAGGTGAAGTGAGTTACCACAAACGTTATGCCTACCTCTGAGATCCTACAGGGCATTTATGAAGTTTTACGTTTGACTCTTACGTTTTTAAGTAGCTTACCTTGGGCAACTCATTTAGTGGCAAGCTTTCCAGTGCAGCCCTCATATAAGGTGGAGGCTGTCTAATTTCTGATATTTGGACCAGGCTGATGAACAATCTAAGTGCTGAAATGCCTTTTTACTGATTTAGTGGGAATAAGTTTTCTGAATATATTCAAGATAACAGATAACAATGATTGAGATACGATTTCAGATAACTGAAATTTTGTATGGATGACTCCCAGCCAGTCCTGAAAAAAGTATCTGAAGTACATGAGATGTACTAAGGGTATTTCTTGCCTACCATATCTTCTCTGTTTGGATCATTCTCAGGAAGTGTGTGAAGCAGAATGGAATGTAAAAGGAACAAAACCATTTCATCAATCAACGTGTAGACCTATATTAGCAATACCTTTAAAACTAAAATAGTCACAGTATGTAACAAGACTAAAGAAGAGACCAAAAGATTAGTTCTTCACAGGTGAACAACTGATTCTTAAAATTCTTCACTAGTGAAAGACCTTTCCCTAGACATTTACCTTCCGAGAGCTACTGCACAGTTTTGAACGCTGTGCCTCAGATTCTTCATTTATCTGACATAAGAATGCAGGTGAATGTACTAAAAACTGGACATGGCTTTCTTGTTTTTCCAGAATATTACGTGACACAGAGCCTCTGAGTACTGCATGACACAAAGCAACAAAAATCCTCCACCAAGTTATTTAGCATAAAAAATAACCTGAACATAATTCTTCTGGTGATTTTTTTTTGTAAAGTTAATGACTGTGGCAAGCTGTAGCATAAATTTGCATCACTAAATCTCGGCTCAAATCCTAACACCTCTGACAAATCTTTGTGATGAGGAATACCTTCAGGGTCTCATAGTAAGGCCTAATGGAAGAAACATTGTTCACACTCTCCTTCACATTTAGACTTAGAAAATGTGGAATTAACTTTTCTATACTATACCTGTACAGATGAAACTTGATAGTCCTCCATAGATGACATCATCATTGTCTGGTAATATAAAGGGACACCTCGTCTGAACTTCCAAACAGTATTGCTTGCAAGGAATTCTGTTGCTGCAGTGAAACTGTGTGACTTCAAAATACTGGGAACAGAGCCAGGCTTTGTAGACAGTCTGGAAAAAGAGAAGAATCAGAAGTATAGATGGATGACAATAGCACAGTCATTATTAGAAGAACACACTGTACTGCACACCTACATTAATGCTGCTTCTGAAAGCAAGTTTTGAGAGGCTATCACCTGGGTAAAACATACTCTTAACTTTTGACTGTCCTCCCACTTCAGAAATGCAAACTCCAGCCAAGTCATTTAAAAGCAGCAGTTAGTCAGGACTAGGCTTATGCTGTTATTTTATCTTAGTTTGCAAACAAGTATGTTTCTTAAATATACCTTTTTATTAGACACATGCACACAAGCCACACACCCCTGTCCCTGAACCTTATCATATACAAACCGAGATCCTGACCTCATTTGAAGCTGATCTGGGAAAACCTTATGAAAGTAAGTGCAAGAAAGAGTTTAAAACTGGGCTCAGGGCACCTCTGTTCTTTATATCATCTAGAGCTAAGTTATCAGGTTGCAATAGATGGTGCTGCTTCCCTTCAAATAAAACCTTATCCAGTCCACAGCATTAAAACACACAGGAGGGTTCCTGAACACCAACAGCTATAGACTAGGAGATAAATCTGTGAGGACCAATGTCTACATTTGGGACCTAAAAAGAACACATCAAAGATGCTGTCATATGATGCTGTATAATCATGACTGCTGGAACTGTGCTTATTACAAGTATTTTCATAACTTAAACTGAAGACTAAAATAAACATGTCGATTTTATTTTCTTTCGCCTGTTCTCTTCTGAGCAATGGTCTCTATCACAAGAATTAAACTAGCCTTTTGAACACATAAAATTTTCACATAATTCAAAAATAGATTGGACACCAGGCTACAAAGGTGATGAAAAACCTGTCTGAGTACAGAGAGGTTTGCTTGTTTCACATTTTATTTTCCACTTATCTGTTTTGACATACATTATTTGCTGGCTAGATATTTGTTATCTAGGTTGTTATATAATGAAAATTTCCCTTTTTTATTCATTCAGAATATCTGAAAATCTTAGTAACTACCTTTCCTTTATAACAGGATGAAAAGCAATATAGTCAGCTGACTATTTTCCTTCTTCCTAGACCTGTTTTTAATAAAAAAGGAAAGCTAGATTAAATTTTTGAACCCTGAAAATTCAAAACCTGACACCTGAAAAGAGCAATCTAGCTGACAGTTTGGTTTAATTTCAGTATGTTTCATCTCATCAGTTATAATTTTATTAGCATCAATGGCAGCTTAAATTGTATAATTAATTTCAATGTATTAGTCCCAGAACCACAAAACTTTTATCTTAGCTTGTTTGCAATGGTGGTAAGTATGGGTAAGGTTGTTAGGTGATAAAGTGAAGCCCTTATCACTCATCTATGGTTTGTGATTATCTCTTTATTGTAGCTTTAGCCTACTACATTCTGTAGAACACATTTTTTTATTACAAATTCAATTTTAATTGCTTACAAAGGTTTCTTAATCACAGTAGATGATTAATGAGAAGGAAGATTTAGGTGATGTGTGTACTTTTTGTTCTTAAATAAACTTCTAAAAAGCAAGTGGTTTTCCCAGTGTTGACTATATACCCCACTATACTTTTAATGCTTCAGTTGCTATATTGTCACTTGCAACAATAAAATAAACAAATTGTTTTTCTATTTTAATTAGTCAGTAAGCATAGTCTATTGGTCAGAGACAGGAACACTGGGTCTGATAACAGATAAATATTCACAGACTTTCCTTTCTGATCACTAACACTGTAGACCTGTTTAGTATGAACCCATGTTATCTTCATAGAATAGATCTAAAAGTAGTATGTTGGTTTATGAATCACATTTGAAAATGTACATCAGTTTATAGGGAGTGTGTTGAACAGCACACCATACGTGGTAACAAGAAAATGAGAAAACCTGCGTGTCTACTTAAGCAAGACAGGAAATAAATGTTTATTCAAGAGCAGAAGTAAATAATGCAATCATAGGTTTCTGTGAACATGTTTATGTATCCAATCTCAGCTTGTACACATCATATTCCTGCTCTGATTCAGAAGTCCTCAGCTTTTGCTTAACTTTGCATTTGAACTCTCGTCCATATTTTTAAAGAATGCATGAGTATACCTGTTCATGAGATCTATTTCTCAGATAAATGTCTCCAGCTCTGTATTCTTTTTACTGCAGCCCCTTTCAACCTTGTCTGCAGTTTATATTGAGATTTTTAATATACTGGTCTCATTTTGCTCTGTTTTGGTCAGTGAGGCTACATGGAAGCTAAGCTTTTTAGAGTTCTGTCTGGATATGAACTTTGGTCATATCCCACGTAGGGGTGAGATACTGACACTTATCAGCCTTCCTACCTCCATGCTCTGGTTTCTCCACAAGAAACTTCAGGCTTGTGGGACAAGATGCCTCTGCAGAACACCGTAAGATGTTCAGGAAGCAGTAGGTGAAACCCTCAGGGCATCCTGAAAACTAGCCTAGAAGATAGAAGATGTTGGTCTTCAGCCCTTCCCACAAAGATCTTCCATTTATCCAGGTCTTTTGCAGGCCTGAGAACTGGCATGAAAGAGTCAGAGAAGTTGGAAAAGTGAACATCATGGAAAAGCACCAATTTAACACTTGAGTACTTATAGTGCAGCTGAGGTGGAATTTAAAGTCACTTCTGGATAAGGGAAAAAAATAGGATCAAAGACATATTTGAGCACTAGAGAAGGCTCACCCATAGTACCTAGCTGTTAGCCCACTGCTTCCGCAGCTTTGGCCTGTGCTAGCTCATACATTTCCAGACAGTGCCCAGCCATAGTCCTGGAAAAGGTGTATTCCAAGCACTGCACCCAATAAGCAGTTTCTACACGGCCATGCTGGGTTTTTTGGAGAAAAAGCAAAAAAAAAAAAAAGTAGATGTTTGCAGATGAACTGTGCTGGGCTAGCTGGTAGAACAGAGAATAGTCCCTCTCCACTCTTTACTTACTAGTACAGACATGATTTAAGTGCCTATTTTCCCAACAAAGACCCCCAAAATAACCTCTGCTACCCTTCCTGGGCATCTTAGACTTTGTAGGGACCAAAGGTTTTACACAGAAATCTTCCTTTTGTGCCTAAACATGTGCTATCCAAGAAGGAGTACAGAAGTGCAAGAATGGATCTCATATTTGTGCATACCACCCACCCTTCAGCAGCCTTTGCAAGAGTCCCACAGCTGACCCAACTAAGCAAGTAGATCCAGAGGAGTCCAAAGTCTTTTCTTTATTTCAATTATAGTGAAAGATGACTTCTTTAGCTTCCATATTAGAAGCCCATGATTTTGAATTGAAATGTATTGAAATTAGTTGAAATTTTCCTAATAGAAAAGCAGATATTATGGCTTTTGATCAGGCAGTATTCCTTCTTATACCGTGGAAAACACAGGTTCTTGGTTATTAGGAATTCTGCTCTCTCTCCTAGCAAACCCCAAATGCTGATTTCCAGAGTGTTAAAACATGCATTGTATAACAAAGTCTGAAACTATCAATGAAAATACATATGAGCTTGCATTTTCAGTATGGTGTGCACTTCACAAACTATGCTTTTATAAAAGGGTGGTTTTCCTTTTTTTAAAGGACATCAACAGCTAAACCCAAAGGTCTATAATCACTATAAATACTCCTCTTAAAAATATTGCATATAGAACACACTAAAATATTAGTTGCATTCTATTAGTATTTTCCTATGTAATTTTCAGTTTGTCAATGGAAAAGATGGAAGGTGGATGTGAGGAGAAGACCAAGTGTTAAATGACTAGAGGCAGGGAAAATCCTCTAGATTTTCCACTAAATAAAGTTTTCTAGAGCAAAATTCTTGCTCCTTCAAAACATGCATTTTCTCAAGATTCAAGTCGATAAAACAAATGTCTTGGATTACATTTCAAGGAAAGGAAAGATGGGCTGTGACAGCAGTAGATGTGCTTTCACTTTATTATACCATCAATTAAAAAAAAACAAAACTAAAACTAACTCCCAACATGAACTAATCTCAACTGAGCTATAAGACTAGGAAAGAAATATAAATTATAGAGAAAATACAAGAGTACACAACTATCAACAGTTTTTGAAGAAACAAGAGGAAATCTAGTGATTTTTACAAAAAATCATAACCTCAGAAGATATTTTTATTAACAGATATTTTGTGAATTTAAGTCAAGCCACCACAAACAAACACAGAACTAACACACAACGTAGATTTTAGATTTCTTAAATTTACAATTTCTGCTACATATTATGATCTTTTGTATATGTTGCATGCATATAATGCAGAAAAATAATTAAAATGGACTTGTGACTTCAGCTGCCTTGGGAGATGATGGAAACCTTTGAAAAATCATAGCTGTTAATAGAATCCTGGCAGACTGATCTCAAATAATGGAAAAACCCACGTTTTTCTCTTGGCTTTGGTTTTACTTTTTTTAGCCAGGGAGAGGACTCAGATAAATTGGATTATTGATGCATCACACAGTAAATAACTGTGTATATCTAAATATCTCATCTTTTTACCATCAACAGAACTTTAGCCACTCTATATTTGAAAGAGATATAGTCCTGTATATTAGACAAGACACTATGTTGGAAAGATAGTATCAGATAAGAATAAGGTAATCTTTCATGTACAGAAGTATAACTACAAAATCTCAGAAGGGTTTAGTGGCAATTTTACTCACCTAAATAAATTATACCTACACTGCCTTGTTCCTGTAGGAAAAAATTTAAAAATTGCACTTTAGAAAAAGTGCACTAGTCAATGCTGGCTTCATATACCTGTATTCATATGCATAAGTGCCTACCCAGAATGACCATCATCAAGATCTTCTTGATATTTGTAAATTATTAATAATGAATCATAGAATCATAGAATGGTTTGGGTTGGAAGGGACCTTAAAGTTCCTTGAGTTCCAACCTCCCTGCCATGGGCAGAGACACCCTCCACTAGACCAGGTTGCTCAAAGCCTCATCCAACCTGGCCTTGAACATCTCCAGGGATGGGGCATCTACAACTTCTCTGGGCAACCTGTGCCAGAGCCTCACCCCCCTCATAGTGAAAAATTTCTTCCTAGTATTTAATCTGAATCTACCCTTTTCCAGCTTAAACCCAATACCTCTCGTCCTATCACTGCACTCCCTGATAAAGTGTGCCTCCCCACTTTTATAGTGATAAAAATAAAAAGTAATAATTAGGCAGAGTACTTCATTATTTTACATTCATTTTATTTCTCCTGTGCAAGTTTCAGACTAATGTCTAGAAGCAGAAAAAATATTTTATGACTTCAGTGAGCAAGCACCCACACAAATAACCAGCCTCAGCAATTCAGGGAATGAACAACTCACAAACAAACAAGATACTAAACTGCATTTGCTTGTCAAATCATTGCAGATAATAAATGGATTCAGAGTTAAAAGGAAGAAAGCAAGGTTGTGTGTGAAGAATTTTGAGAAACTAAAAGAGCACAGTGTGTGCTTTTTCTCTCAAGACATCAGGAAGAACACTTATTTTTGTCTCTTTGTGGAGAATAACAGTCCGGATATTGTCTCTTTTTAGGATATTCTGTGTCTCATATCACACGTGAGGTTAGACAGTGTCTCAGAGCTATTTTTTTAATCTTGAAAGGCAATCAGACAGAACCATTAGTTAATATGGCTGCATTACTGGCATAGAGAGGGGCCAATAGCTGCTGCCCACAATGTGTACAGTATTGCCAGGTAGAACAGTGCATTGGCTGACCATGGCCCTGGTCATTACACTAGCTGACTTGCAACTGGCTGTGCGCCTGCACAAAACTAAATTTAATTGTATGACCTGTATTTACTACAACTGCAAAAACGATGGGAAGATAAAGTTGTATTTACTATGCATGTATGCCTACAGTCTCTCTCCCTCTCCCTCTCATTCTCACTCACTCATACAGGCACAATACATGTGATTCTAAATAACCTAATTTCTGTCAAAACAGATTGAGTATGTAGCCTGAATCGTCTGAGTCACACTGCATGAGATGTATGAGTAGAGCAGAATAGAAAAGCTCAATCAGTTTCATTCTCTACAGCTGCCAGTTCTTCATAGTTTTCAAGAGAATGAATTTAGCTCTCTTCTGCCCCTTCCCCTGTCATTCCTGGCTGCCATTGCCATCACAGTTCTTAATGAACAGTGTGAAGTTTCCAGGAAGTACTTACTTTAGCTAGTCTCCATGAGAATGACTTTTTTTCTTAGTGAACAAAAACTTGATGTTACTGGCTGGGTTGTCAAGAGAATAATACAAAAGGGAACCTAGAAATCATCAATTAGCTCTTACTGGGTGGATGTGGAGGATGGTGGGAGGGAAAGAAAGTAGGAAGAGAGAAGCCACAATAGAAACTCTCTCTAAAAATGGTAAATTTTATGAACAAAAATAAATTTTAACTGCTTTGCACTGATGTTTTGCAACCATATTCATTCCTCAGTGTGAAAATGAAGTCTTCAAACAGAGAACATCTTAATAATTTCACCTGCCTGGTGAAAAAGAAGAGGCCCCTCATGAACTTCAGAGGTGCTCTGTTCATTGACATTTTCAAAGACATCAGGAAATTTTACCTTATTGGGATAAAGAAGTTAACAATATTGCCTTGAGACAGTGATTCCAGATCAACTTCTCCTAAAGCTTGTGAGTATTTTGAGCTAAATTCTGCAGTCTTTAGTATACTGAGGAGTACCTCAGTCTGTGACTGACTAATCAATTGATTTTTTTTCAGGAATGTTCGTGCAATAACTTATTACGTAAGCTGAGCTTTTTCAGTAGAACTGAAAGCAGAAACAACATGTATTAGGAAAAAAAAAATCTGGCTTGCAGAACAGTGATGCGGCTTTCAAGTTTTTCTATGTTCTACCCCAGTGGTCCCCAGCCTGTGCTGACTTATTGACAACAACAGTGAATAAGCTGTGTACGGAGAGCAAAATCCTTCTTTTCCTGTCAACCTCAGTTTCAGCACGTGATTTTCTGTAGCCAAAAGTAACCTTAAAGATTCTAACTGCCTATATGCAACAGATGATGTCTGCTTCACGTGTCTAATCTCTGCTTGATTCATAGAGTTATGAATGTATGGACTATTTAAAGGCATTATATGTGCATGTAAAGTTAGAGTATATGTTTAAATCCAATGCTTTCCTTTTTTTTTTTTTTTGGAGTCTGGGTGGGTTGTCTCTGTCAGGTATTCTGTGACTTTACCACAATCAAGAACGTTCTCTCTTCTAGGGTTTTCATCTCAACCTTTCTATTAAACATTTTTAAAGTATCTAAAGTATCTACTTCAACCTAATTTTCTTTTCTTCATTTCAGTTTGTTTTAGTATCCCACAGCCTTAAAAGGTAGGGTCACCAGGTATATTAGGTAGTTAAAAATAATAGTAGTTCTCTTCATGAGCTGAGATATTGTCAATAACAGAGTTAAAAAAAAGCTACTGGTACAGGCTGGAAAATGTTCTAAGCCTTCACTTGACAAAATAAATATATCCACTCATCCACTCAGAACCATGCCCGAACATTGGCCAGGCAAAGCTGAATATATCAGACAATATATATACACATAGGAAATAAGGGGATGAGATCTTAATGTGAGTATGGGTTTCATACCAGCAATGAGAGACCTCAGAAGAGCACACCTGTTTCTTCTTGTGATGAAGGTTTTGCTGTAAAATTCACTTTAAATCTTGCGCATGCTGTACAGCAGAGAAGTAATAGCTGCTGTCACCTACCAACTAACTCACTGTCTGTGCAGTGCAGTCTCTAAAAGGCTTTTTATATTTGTATCACCAGGGCATTATGTGTTGGTTTGAGTGACAGTACATCTTCTTTGAGAAACACTTGGGTCAATCTCAGTGTCTGCTTTGTGCATCAGGACCTGAGATAGCATGTTGTACAGAGATGTCTTTTAGATAGCTTACAAGTGTATTTTATATAAATCACACCACCAAAATATAGATGGCTAACTGGTACAAGATCTGATTAAGTCTGACAGGGGTAGTGTTAAAATGTGAACTCCCCCAGGAACTTTGTCAGTTTTGAGCAGTAAGGGCTGTCTGACTTAAGGAAAACTACATTTTGCATGTGTACTATGGAATAAAAAACAGCTTGTAGGGAGAGCCTTCTGTCCATGAGAGCTCTGGTACTGCCGATAGCATTTCTCTTCTGATGGCCTTCATTCCCAGCCCCATTCTGAGACCGTGAGCAACCTCAGGATAGGGCAGGCTAAGCACACAAATAGTGCAACAATAATAAACAGACAGGAGGGATAAACCCTCTGTAAAGTATCTCTGCCACTGAGAGTCAGTGGTACCATCAGATGATTAAACATTCTTCATTACATGCAATGGAAAACATATAACAAGTGGCTTTCAAATATGTGTATTGCTGAAAATATGATATTTCATAGGAACAGGTTTTCAATGTACGAAAGTTTTTATGTTTTTTAAAGTTATCCTTTTCATTTTATTTCAACATTTTAAAAATCAAACAATTTTGACTGGGGGAATATTTTTCAATAAGGTTCAAACATTTATTTCCGAATAACTATTGTCATCCTGTTTATACATGCAAACATTGCTCATAAAACATACATTTAAACACACAACACACTTTTGTATTTTCTTACATTAATATTGACTCAAAGCTGTTCTGCTTTGTGGAGAAGTTACTTTGTACATACAACCACACCCACCTTTTTTTTCTGGGGAATTCTAATTTTGGTTTTGATTTTTTTTTTTTAATCTGATCCAGAATGAACACAAATTAACAATCCAAGCTTCCTGTAGAACAGACATTATATTTTCCAGTTATTCCATTCTATGTTCATTTTTTAAATTCTTTGTGTTAAAAGACTGCATCAGGAAATGAGAATGTCTGTTTCATATTATTGAAACTTATGCCTGAAAGTTTCAGCAATTTGGGAACAAACACATCTGTCTGGTGGTTTATTTTAACCTTTGATTTTATTTGTATTTTATTATAATGAATACTTTCTGTATCTGCATGGATTTATCATAAGATAAATACTTTAATATTTATCCAGAAGAGCTTCATGCCAGTGCATGCAAACTGTTGTATTAAGAGACAAAAACATTTAGTGTTTCCTAAATGATGGTAAATTAAATAGGTAAACCTGTTTCTTTCTCTATTTTACCTATTATATGAATAATTTCATTTGAAAGAAACACATGCTATTTTATTTGAAGATAGAGGAAATGTAAACCAAGGTTTAAATTTAGTTGCCAGAACATTGTTGATCTTAACTTCAGTTCATATACTGCATAACAAGACTTCTTTTAAGCAAATACAAATGAGAGGAATGACTCTCTGCTCTGCTCATGACTTTGTCGTTTATATTGGAAAAGACAACCAGAAAGATTCAAATATGCCAGCTCCTAATACAAATATGTTTCTTTGATTATGGAGAAATTACTGCAGAGGAGATGGCATCAATGTCTCACTGTCACTTTAGTAATCTTAAAGAGATATTAGAGACAGATATAGAAGAGATCTATGGTGTTCCTATCTGCCAAAATAAATTAAGCTTCTGCAAGGAATAGATGTTGTGCACAAGCCATATCTAGCAGTCCTATCTTTCTGGTGATTAGCCATCCAATCAACTGGGGTCATCATAATGACTGACTTAATTGTTGTTTTATAATGCCTTAAAACCTGAACTCATCATCTGCATCAGAATGGAGTCTTAGATCTTAATATTGCAAATAAACTTTCTTCTGAAGATCATAAACATCCCTTTGGGTGAGCTTAGAGGAAACTGAAAATTAAATAACTCATTACAGAAATAAGTAGTCTGGTAAAAAGTAAAAAGGGGGCATTAGCCTTGATTTTGTGGGCTCAATAGTACTCTGCCTAACAAGATACTATATTAAAATGGTCCAATGATTAAAATAAAACAAATTAATAATCTTTAAAGTTTCTGTTCAGATTCCCTGAAAGATCTTAGGACCACTGCCTTCAAGTTAGTTTGCAATGGGTAGCGGCTTGTTTCAGAGTTTTATAGTCTTTTCTAAAAACACATCTGATTTCATGAACGAAGTGACATGTCAAGCCTGGAAAACCTTTGTGTTCAGCTCTGCCCTGTATCACTTTTAAAGTGAAGGTAGTTTACATAAATAAGCTCAACACGACATTATTCAAAAAGCTGATACTGCTGACTACCAGTGTATGCAGGAGGCCAGGACAGTACCTCTTTATATCCTCTGCTTCCTCAAATTAAGGACCTGATTTTTTCTGCCTACAAAGCTTCAGTGTTGTTCAGAAGAGACAATCCCTGAGGGGCCCAGAAGGCCTCCAATCAACTTGCAACAGCTGCTGCAGATTCCTGGCAGATGAAGGGACTTGTCATAGGATGATATAAAACATTCACAGACAAATAGTTTTCTGTGTGCTGAATTTCGCTTTCCATTTAGAATTATAACTTCTGTAAGCACGTGACTTATTCAACTTCAATGTTGAAATTTCATCTTAATCACACAGGCTGAAAAGTTCTCTGGCTAAATCCAAACAAACATCTGAAAAATCAGTAAGTAAAATGACAAAAGCTAAGACGAAGAACCAATGAATCCAGAAGAAAAAAGGAAATTAAGGCACCACAGGTAAGTTTTCAGAACCTGAAATCTATTCAAAAAGCAAAAAAACTCAGAACTCAAAGCAATGGAAGAGCCTGTCACAGTGTAGACTCTATTAATTATATAATTTGTATCACTAAGCAAGTTTATTTTAATCATGGTTATTTGAAATTGATTGGAAGAAATCTATTGTGTTGTAAACTATCTAGAGACAAAGCAGATTGGCTTACTCTTTTCTCTAGACATTTCTGAATGCGGGAACAGGGCTGGAGACACTATTCTACATTGCTACACTCAATGTTGTCAAGTTGTGCTACTTCTCCCTCTTACATTTAACGTATAGATTCACATAAAGACCTCAGAGTTGTGTGCTATTCTTATGACATTAGAATCATAGAATCATAGAATGGTT
>NW_010121636.1:0-7443 GCF_000699245.1 Pterocles gutturalis
CAGTTGCCCTTCCTCTATCCACCAGCACTATGGCCCTGTCGTAGAAGGCCACCAAGCTGTGCTGGTTGTCACCAATCACCTGCTTGTTTTCCATGTGCCTTAGCGTAGATGCCAGGAGGATTTGCTCCATGATCTTGCCAGGCACAGAGGTGAGACTGACTGGCCTGTAGTTTTCTGGGTCTTCCTTATTTCCTTTTTTAAAAATGGGGGTTATGTTTCCCCTTTTCCAGTCTGCGGGAAGTTCACCAGAGTGTCACGACTTCTCAAATATGATGGATAGTGGTTTGGCAACTTCATCCGCCAGTTCCCTCAGGACCCACGGATGTATCTCATCAGGTCCCATGGACTTGTGCACGTTCAGGGTCTTTAGATGGTCTCAAACTGGATCTTCTCCTACAGCTGGCAGTTCTTCCTTCTCCCAGTCCCTGCCTTTGCCTTCTGCAGCTTGGGCAGTGTGGCTTGAGCTCTTGCCAGTGAAGACTGAGATAAAGAACTCGTCAAGTACCTCAGCCTTCTCTATATCCTGAGTTACCAGGTCTCCCGCTTTCTTCTAGAGGGGGCCCACATTTTCCCTAGTCCTCCTTTTATCACTGATATACCTATAGAAGTTCTTCCTGTTACCCTTAACGTCCTTGGCCAGATTTAATTCTGACAGGGCTTTAGCTTTCCTAACCTGATCTCTGGCTTCACGGACAGTGTCTCTGTATTGTCCCCAGGCTACCTGTCCTTGCTTCCACCCTCTGCAGGCTTCCTTTTTTTTGTTTGAGTTTGCTCAGGAGTTCCTTGTTCATCCATGCAGCCTCCTGGCATTTTTATCTGCCTTTCTCTTTGTTGGGATTCCTTTAAAAATTCTTAACTCTACCAGTATTTAGTTAAAATATCAGGAAATACGTGTTCTATAGATTAGTAAATTATATCAATCAATCAATAATCCTATGAGTGTCCTATGACACGTTCTCATGCACAACAAACAAACAAAAACATCTGACTTTGAAGCCTTTGAAAAGTTAGGAAGATAAATTGTTCCTGAAGGTTCATCAGCTGAGGTTACATAGAAGCAAAATACAACAAGGAAAAAACAATAAAGAAAAAGGATAAATAGCTCGTAAGAACTTGAAACCCCAGAAAATGCCCTGTTAGTAGCTGTGCTCTCCTGTTAGCTCAAGAATCCCCACATATGATCACAGCAGTACAGATGGACAAATTTTCTAAGGAGACTTGGACCCAGGCTGCTTCAGGCTCTCCAGGGAGCAGATTTTGAATAGGATGAGGTGCCAGAAAGTCAAGGCAACATCTAGTTGGGAGGGGAGTGGCAGTGGAAGGGCCAGGGTGCTCCAACCCATTCCTCCAGCACATACAGTCATTACACACACCAACATCGGTCCTCAAGTGTGTGTAACTTTGGGCACCCAGGAACGGACAGAATGGAGAGATGGACAATGATCTAATGCACACAAAAACTAGATATACAGAAGGTTCAGGGTGGTTTTTGAGGAAGGAAAGTGTGACAGAGTATTGATTGTTGTCTGAAAACATTGAAAAGACCTGTTTTAGAAAGCAGCAGAGGAAATGGAAAGAAAAATTGTTGCTTCTGTACATAGTGATCTGTTCCTTCTGCTCAGCATGAGTAAGGCCTCAGCTGGAGTATGGTCTCCAGTCTTGGGCATCATACTCTGAGGAAGATAAGGACTAATAGGAAAGTATTTAGCAGAGAGCCACAGGAACAGTCAGAGGTCTCAAGGGGATTGCTTATAGGAAAAATCTGGTTTAAAAAAACAGTGCCTATTTATTCAGAGGAGCAAGAGAAGCATTGGAAAGAGTTGAAGAATGAAAATAATTTTGTCCAAGAAAATCTGTTTTTTTCATACTGAAGAAAAGGAACAGATGTCCTGCAACACCATAATAGTGAGAAAAAAAAGGTTAACAACAGGAATGGGATTAGTGTCTGCACTGTAGGCATCTTCAGCAGAAGAAGTCAACATCAGTGAAGCTTAGGGTGAGATTCATTTTGTCCCAAACAGATAACTACAGACAAATTCAGCTCCACTGAACAGAGAGACGTTGACCATCACAGCAGCCAAGACTGCTAGGTCAGAAGAATGAGTGAGAAGTCAGCAGAGATGATTCCCAGCTTTCTAATGAGGGCAGCTAGCACAGGAGCAGACAGCCAAGGCAAAGCCGGGGAGCTTCACCCCTTCTACAAGCACTTAGACAAATCTGCAGCAGAAGTTTCAGATAAGCTGAAGAGTGGGTGACCCTGCAAGGTCCTTTCCAGACCTCCTCTCCTATACTGCAACCACTATTCAGGGGCAGTTGCTTAAGGTGAAAAACCTGTATTCTCTCCCCAGTACGACACAGCAAAAGTTGCTCACTGTCTGTGACCGCTGCAGCGGAATTGCTATTCCACAGGCTCAGACCCATGCAAAATATGGGTGGCTTTGCCAAGGATATAGTGACCTATGTTTGCTACCTTCAGCATACCAGGATCCCTAAACGCCACTGCAAACAAGCAGCAGCTCGCTATGCCGGGAGCCTAGGATCAAGTTGAAAAAAGCTTGTGGTGAGCTGGTGTTGCACTCATAAGTTGATACTCCAAGTCTCTAGCCAATTCAAGCCAAATCCCCGTTTCAGACCAAGTCCACGACACTTAGCACTAGCTCTGTCTTTTCTGTGCTTGGTCACCCACAGCACAGCTGAGCAGCACCAAGACCAAAAGAATTACCACTCTAGACCCAGACCTGGCACATCCATGCACCCAGGCACTGCGCAATGCCAAGCCACCACCATGGAGCCCCTCTGCCACCACAGCTGCAGAAGAGCCAGGACAATGCCCACCAGCCGCCTACACCAGCATCCCAGCCACTTCTGCAAGAATCCATGGTTTGGGGATGGTTCAAGAAACATTTGGTCTCTGATTTCATGGGTTGTTATCTGAATAAATGCTAAATTCAGAAACATTTTTAATCGACCCATGGTTAAAAAAAATCTGTGCTTGTCAAACAACTGCCCTGGGCAGAGCCAGCTCTTGTCTCAACTAGCCAGCTCGGCAGTTGTCTGACAGTGCCCAGAAGTGCCTTAGGACAGAAAGTAGGGACTGCAGCTAATGCCGGTTAGGATTACCATCAGGAATTTGTCCCTCTTTACCTGCTCTAAGAACTACTAGACAAACCTGATAGCAAAACACCATTGCTTTCCAGCTCAAGGGCACTGGAAGAAAAGTG
Source organism: Pterocles gutturalis (assembly GCF_000699245.1). Lineage (NCBI taxonomy): Eukaryota > Metazoa > Chordata > Aves > Pterocliformes > Pteroclidae > Pterocles > Pterocles gutturalis. Next base: position 3,222 of record NW_010121636.1, read on the forward strand.
GGATTTCAGGGGCAAAATCCCACTAGTTTGTGTGAAAGTGAGAGTGCCTTCAGACTCATAACGCCTCAGGGAAGAGTGACAAAATATTATTGTCCAAATAGAAGCACTGATTTAAAAAAAAAAATACCTGCAAGGCATCATGATCCAGTGAAGAAAGGAAAGCCAGTCCTCTGTCAAACAGAAAAGTGACTCTGTGTGAACGTGGCTACTGATGCCTCTGGCAGCTCTTCTGACCCTGGGAATGCTCCGGCCGGGAATAAATTCATTGCAACGTTAAGAACCACCATGCTCACTCCAGTATTCTTTCTGCGTGTACCCACCACTAGAGGTCATGGTGTAGCTCCTCCTCCAAAGAAGGTTGCCCTCGGTTAAACCCCGGTGGCTGAACACGACAAAAAATTACACACTTTTAAATCAAGCTCTCTGCTTGAGGAGTTCCAGCCCAAATGACTGATAAGAGGTGACTGGCAGGAGCTTTAAGCCTGTCGTTTTTCCCTTCTTAGCATCCAGCTCTCAGCCTGGGGGCTTTAGCTTTGGTACTCAAACATGCTTCCTTCAGCAATATCACCTTTCTTGTTCAGTTTGTATCTTCTGGCATCCTTTCAAGACAAAGCCAGACTATTTTTTTTTTACTCCATCCATTTAATTCAAGCAGTGTTGGAGGATTATGGTTTACCTGAGTGCTTACACACGCACACCCAAACTCTAGAGGACATGCACAGTTTTCTGCCTGCCATGAAAGTAAAGCAAAGCATTTTCTCAGATATTTTTGGTTAGTTTTACACAGAGTTTCAAAGTCCTGATTCTACTTCTGGTGCAGCTGGCTGTGACACTGCTCTGAATGTTTGCCACGTGTGGTTCCTAGCGTGAGGAAAGCCTGTGAATGGGAGTTCATACATAAAATATTCATTTTCTTTTTTGCCTGCCTCAAATATGACTTCTCTAGATTGAACTTCCGATTTGGGGTTTTTTTGGATCAGCAAAGCCAGGGAGCCATTTTGATGTCCTCAGACATAGGGCAGGGAGGGGGCAGGGATAGAGAACTTGAGCATGACCTCTGCTAGAATAAGGGCTAGGGAGCAAAAGGTAAAAAGTAACACAGAACAGCTCTGTAAACATAAAGCACCTGAATCCTTTGCTAGCTGCACAGAAGACATTGAAAACATTGGGGTTTGACATCATCAGCCTCTGGTACTTGTGAACCATCACCTGATAAGTTTGGGGTGTGTGCTACCGCTCTTGCTGTGCCCTAGGCCCAATGACTAAATGGCTTTGTTACACCATGATTTTGGGAAAGACATCGCATCTTGATTTGGCTACTCCAAAGGATGCAGAAATCACCATGTTGCCCAGGCAAACTGTTCCAAGAGTTAAACACACACCTTGTTACAAATTGTGTCTGATTTGGGGTGTACAACAGCATGGGTTTTGGATAATGCTCCATGAGAAATAGGCTTTTCCACTCACAACTTGCCCTTATTAAACCTGTTGGGTGGTGCATGCCCTAGGTTTGTTATTTGTGGGCTAAATTTCTCCAGACTATATCACTGGGACAAGTGAAAGTATAAATCCTCCCTGCACAGTGACTTTTTGTCTTCAAGTGTGACCAATGACAGCTCCACCGATGCTGAGGAGACAATCGTCTAGCCTACATCACCCAAAGTTATACACTGCTCCAGATTTAAAGCCCAGATGTCATGTGCTCAGATGTTTCACAAAGCTGCGCTCCTTCTGGGAGCAGCAAAGGAGCAATGCACAGGCCATCAGGAGCTGGCCAGACCCAGCAGCAGCTCTGCTGCCTCCACACTGCAGCCTCCTCTGCAGCCACAAGCCCAAAAAGCTTGCAGGAATATCTCCCATGCTTCCTACTGGGGACAAATCAGGGTAATATGGATTCAAACCCAGATGGGCTTTATTAGTTATGTAGCGCTGTAGTACGTGACAGGGAAAGAAAGGTCAGTCTGCATGCAGCTCCCCATGCAGCAGGATGGGAAAGCCATTCACCCTGCAGAAGCGCACTGCTCTTTGGAGAGAGGTTGCCAACACTGACAGCTCTCCTCTGTGTGCCTTTCACTATCTGAAAGTCATCTGTACACCTCCAGAAGCTTTTTGATTTTTCCTCTGTCCGACTTTGTACCTCCCCAGTGTTCAAAGAGTGTAGCAAACCTACCATGGCAAAGACAGGTTCACCTTCAGAGAGGGGAAGTGTTACACCAACTCCTCATGAGGCTGTCTGACCCACGAGCAGCCCCGACCCACCACTCCCATCCCCACTCGAGTGTGCTGTCAGCTCCCCTGGGTCACACACATCACCTTCACACCTCCAAACCAACCTCCAGACTCCAATGAAGGGGACCATCATCTCCAATTCCCTGGTAATTGCCTTTAAAACATCATACATGGATAAACAGTCACCACCTTTTTAAGGCCACTATACACTTGTTCTCTTTTTAACAAGAGATCATTAACCTTGTTTTAAAAATACACAGGTTGGAGGGCAGGAGTTTGAGCATCACACTCCTGTTCGGCTACATGCACTGCCCTTGGTGCCAGCAGTTTACATCCTGTTAAGGACTTAAGCTCTTCTGGGATTATGGCAAGGTTTTCATGATGGCTGAAAGCAAGGGTCACTCCAAGTAATTACTGCGGCTGCCCCCAAGGACACAAGCAGCAGAAATGATTTATCACCGTTGGCACCACAGCTCCCTGAGGTGCCAACGAACACGAAAGGCTGAAGCAATGATAATGGGACACCTGCAGTGTTTCTAGGCTTCCTGCTCTCAGCAGCTAAAGCCCTCATAGCAGGGCTCCCTGTGAAGCTTCAGGCTGTAAGGAAGGCACATGTAAAGGGAAAATAAAGAAAAGTCATTTTGCAGTACTCTGTTTCTATAGCTGCTCTTGCAAGCTGCTGTTTGGAGGTGGAGGGGAGAAACCTGCTAGCTGATAATAGGATGCAAGGGCACTAGTTCTTGCCAAGGGTACTTAGAGAGACAGGAAAAATGCTTGCATACCCATAACATGTTTGTACTGGGATGAACTGGCCACAGCAGCAGCACACACAGAGAAGCTCCATTAAACTTTCCAAAAATGTTTCCAAGGTAAAATATCGTCTTTGTCATTATATTATTTCAGAAGTAGTAAATGGACTCCCAAGTTCTAAGGTGAAAACCTGGCCTAATCAAAATCCATAGGAGCTTCTCCCTTTGGTTTCTGTAGAAAATCCTCGCATTTTCACTTAGAAGTTAGAGGAGAGTCCAGTTCTAAAAGTTAAGATGAACTGTAGTCCTATTAAGTTCCTAGAGCTGGAAGGGCCAAAAAAAAAAAGAAATCTCTGATCCCAATAACCCATCTCAAACAATCAATCAGTGCCCTATTTGTCTGCTTTGTTAGGTCTCCCCTACACCTCTCCATAGAAAAAAAAAAAAAACCTTATGGGTCATGGACCATCGCTATACAATCAGCCTTGAAAGTTCCAAAATAAAGGTCTTTTTCCATTTTTAATGACATCACTCCTGTTTACTCAAAGTTTTTATCAGGACTCGTACCATGCCTGTGCAGACCCTGCAAGGGCACCATTAAGAGGAAAGCAGCAAGCACAGGCGAAGCAAACCCACCCGGACCCGGAACACCAATGCAACAGAACAAAAAAGGCAGCTCCAATTCCATCTCTACTTTGGGAGACAACCTTACTCAATGACAAACACACTTCCTGATTAATTACCCCTCGAAATCTGTTTTACCTTCCAGCGGTTGTTTCACAGGAGATACAGAAAGGACAGTCCTCGATACTTCAGGATTATTTCCCTGCTGTTTAACTTCGCAAATTCAGCTGCTCCGTTTGCAGCCCGACACGAAACTACGCATTTTTTGACATATTTAGTCACCTCCCAAAGTCACTAGATGGCAGCAAGAACCTACACTTGACAGCATGATGGGCCACCTCCCGCCTGGGGTCCCCCGCTTTCCCCCGCCTGCGGGCAGGATCAGCTCCGGGGGCTGGGAGCCAACTTTGCCCGGGGGTATTGACCCCTTTTACTCGGGAGACCTGTCCCTTGGGTACAGCTTGCTGCCCACCCTAGTCCAGCCACCTTACAAACCCAACAGCATCCTTCACATAGGCTAAAATCAAGTAAATGGAGCCCAAAGCCTCAAGAGTTTCACAACCCAGGTAAGTGTTTCTGCTGTGACTTGCTGGAGGGCCGCCTCCATTTCCAACCACTCT
>NW_010121636.1:7474-19950 GCF_000699245.1 Pterocles gutturalis
TGCTATTTTTATGCCCCACATAACTCCTTTCCCAACAGTGAATGTTGTACAGCCTGGTGGTGGAGAGGGATCTGCTGGAAGAGCCTTCAGCCACCTGCATCTCCAACCTGTCCCAAATCAGGATCTCCTGTAGGAAATACCTCCTTTGACCATCTTCCACTGTCAGCCCCAGTGTCTTTAGTAGACGCTTTCTCAAGCTATATGGAGGAACAGGAGGGGTCGTACACACTTGGTGCAAGCCAGCAGAGTGCTCTGCGCTGTGCTTTCTGCAAACCCTCCTCAGTTACCGTCTGTCTCTCCTTGGCATTGCCTACCCAACCCAGACCCTTTCCAAGGCCCTTCAGCCTCCCTCAGCCCCAGCCATGGCCCACTTTCTCCATTCTCTTCCCCTCCAACAAGGCTGTTTTCTCACAATAATAATTCTGAGAAGCCTTTCAGAGATGTTCCCCCATGCACTCACCTCTCATTCAGCTCAAAGGCCTCTATTTCTTTCACCAGGCTCTCCTTTACTACATTTTCTATTAGAGCTGCCTCTTTCCACCTGTACTGACTGGCATGACAGAATTGCCTCCTCCTCCTCCCTCAGCTCATCACTCCATCCTGACACAACAACAGAGACACCCTCCTCACCTGCCTGATGGGTGGAAGGCCAGAGGAAGGAACATAAGCAGGATAACCTGTTGGTTTTGTTTCATTCCCTTTTCAGTATTCGCTTACAGGCCATGGACACCTTTTGTCACCTGCTGGGCCATGCATTATGCAAATTGCCTCCTCCTCCTCCCTCAGCTCATCACTCCATCCTGACACAACAACAGAGACACCCTCCTCACCTGCCTGATGGGTGGAAGGCCAGAGGAAGGAACATAAGCAGGATAACCTGTTGGTTTTGTTTCATTCCCTTTTCAGTATTCGCTTACAGGCCATGGACACCTTTTGTCACCTGCTGGGCCATGCATTATGCAGCATTTTCCCCACACAATATCCCATGACAGATCTTCTCAAGGGGCAGGAGAACTGTGTCAGCACAGCAAGCCTTGCCATGCATCCTACCTTCACCAACAGGCTGGGCTCCACCTATCCAGGGGTGGAAATAGCAACAAGAAATAGGCTGTTTAAAGTTTGTTATGATGGGCTCAACCTCTGTCATGGCACAAGAGCTAGGAACAACAAGGCTGCTCACAGGTTTGCTTTCCCCAGCTCTGTTTCCCACAGACAGGCACCCAGTTGTGCAGCCCATTGTCAAACCACACACCCTTCGCAAGACTCAGAGAAATTACAACCACTGGCTACCTTGAGAGATTATTTTAAGGGCCTGCAGGCTTGGCCTGAGAGAAGCTGAGGAGGTTATGCTGGGGTGCAGCATCATCTGCCATTATGTATTTTTAAGTTCATCCTTTAGGTAAAGATGACAGGATAGGATTGAGTTGAGTCCTTGGTCTACAGCAGCACAGTGGGTGCATTCATGCCATATGAGATAATATGTATCCCCTGTATGCACTTCTGCAAGCTCCTCCTGAGGGGTCCCAAGCCTGCTAGCACCAACCTCAAATCCTCCCTGCACTCAGCCACAAAAGGTAAACAAACGCACAGATCAGGAACCAGCATCTGCACCATCAGCCTTCTGCAGCCAGGACACCTGGGCAGGGCTGGGGCTTTATCAGGGAGGTGCAGCATCTCTGAGCTATTTTCTAGAGTCCCGTTCCCATGGCAGGTGGTGAGGGTGGCAGAGCTCCCAGTGCTGCCAACAGGCTGAAATACCTCTGAGTATTTCAGCCAGACCAGTATTTTGTTCCTTAAAGCCACACAGACATGGCCAGCTGACCCCACTCCCCTCTCCCTTCTTTGCTCAGACCACCCAGGTCCCTTCAGGTCCCATCCGATCTGTTCCTAGCATTTAATCCAACCCACCACTGCACAACCCCACTGGTATTTGCACCATGTTTGCTGGCAGTAACCAGCCTTCAGCCTCATCAAGCGCTCCTGTCCGATCCAAGGGTAGACCCAATGAGCCCTCATGGACAACAGCAGGGTGTCACTGGCATTTCCAGACCCCTCAAAGCCCATGCCAGGAAGAAAATTAAGCTTTTAGCAGTAAGAAGGTAACTCCCTTTTCTGGTGCCCACCCAAAGACCAATAGGTATTAATTTTCTAAAAGACAAAGCACTGTCTACCTTCATCAGCTCTATTTCAGCAGCTGCTGGGAAGGTCAGCCCCCAGCCCTCGCCATGGTGGCTGCTCCTCCAGTTGGGAGCACTCATGCAGATTTGGCTCTAAAATGGCACTTGGCCAAAACCTCTGGATTAGTTTTCTTCTCTGCCCTTCTGGGAAGGCAGCTGCCATCGCCCTTAACCCTGCTCCTTGCCATTGCCTCAAGTCATGCCTGGAGAAAGGGGAAAGCACAAAATCCTCAGAGAGCCCACAAGTATACAAGGGAAAGCCAGGTTATTTCCAAACTTGTAAAGGCTCTTCTGTTCCTGCAAGTAATAGTGAAAGTTCCCATGCAGAGCAATGCCTGAAATATTTCAGAGACATCCTTTAACTTCAGCAAAAAGGAATAACTTGGCTTTGGTCCCACAGAGCCCTACACATCACAGCTGAAGTGCCCAGCAACCCACAGCAAAACCCTTCTCTCAGTTAATAGGAAGTTGCGTCACTCCAGCAACTTCAAACATGTTTGGACATGTCAGATGTTGTGGCATTTGGAAAATGTAACCTACTCCCATCCTTGCTAAATGCCAGGAAGCAGCAACCTGGACACCACCCAGTGGCTTTCCCAGCCCCATCCCTTCCTGCCCCTCTCTTCCCAGACATGAGGAGGAGGTGGTGCTCAGTGAGCCAGAGGTCATGGGGTGCCCCATCAGCCAGGCAGCAAGCCCACATACAAGCATGTTCCAAATTCCTTGGCAACCCAGGTGAGACCCTTGTGCACATTGTGGACAGCTTCCAGATGTGGCCAAGTGCATGACTGTGGTGGGACTGCGCCTCCAAGAAAGGGTGTCCTGCTTTCTGGAGAAAGAACATGGCTCCAGCCAGTGTCCCATCTTCACCCTTCCCTGAGGCCACACAGGAGAGGTTTTGGGGAAGCAGGGGAGGAGAACAGAGAGTGACAACTACAGTAACACAGCTTCCCATGATTGAGGATTCACAACAAGTATGCTCAAGCCAGGTGCCTACAAGTCTTATGTAGTACAAGGTGTTCAGTGGCCAGGAGTCCCTTCTGCAGGGTCAGCTCAAGGGAGCTGCAACCACCTGAAGCCTCAATACAGGCTCCAGAAATTCTACTGAAAGTGAAAAAGAGTGGATGCTGATGTCCAAGATGTCAATACAGGGCTCTGTCCCACCCCTGTGATGGATCCATGCGGTAAAAGGGAAAGGCCCAGCCAACATGACCTCTGGAGACATCCCACAACAGCAGGGCAAAAGCTGCCCCACACGCCACCCCTCCAGGGGTAACTGTACCAATCTTGTGCCCTGCGGAGCCTGCACTAGCACCCAGCTCAGCAACACATGCACTTCTCCACGGAGTAATACATGCTGTGGTGTCTATCACCCAGTGGTGCCTGAGCTACTGTTTTGCGAGACCCACCTCTGAGACACTCAGCACCCACTGCCGGTCCAGACACACATCCAGTTCCTCTAGGAGAAGAAAAAGTCAGTCACTATCCCCACATGAGCTATTTCCCAGCAGAGAACAGGCACCATTCAAGGAAAAACAGCTACATCACTTTGTGAAATCAGCTTGCCACAATCCTGCATTGCTTTTTGTCTTCAAGTTAGACAATTATTAAACCTGCTTTTAATTTCCTGGCCCCTATTTTGTCTGTCAGCCTGTGTAATCCCTCCTTTACAAGTTGCTTCCATATCCTTACAGAGGCAGGAGTTTCAGAGCCAGGAGCACAGCCAGCAATCAATGCCTCTCACTGACCTGCCCCATCACTTCCCAGGAGCAGAGATGATGTAGTATGACCCACAATAACATTGCGATGGTGGGTATGACAGAGTAGGAGACATTTTAGAAGTACAAGAGAAATCTTTGACACTCATCCCTGTTTCCCCTCTTGCTCCCCTTCTCCCTTCCCACACTCACTTTCTCCTCTGCACAAAGTCACCGATACTGTGCTGTGGCTCCTCTCTTCCACATCCTACATCCCATGCTCCCCAGGGATGCAAGCAGGGAGGTCAGCTGTGTTGCACCTCAGAGCTATCTGGGTTTGACCATCAGTATTGCCAGCTAACACCAGAGATGCAGCAAATAGCCCCCATGGATTTACTGTGGGTACCACAACAGCAAACGGCAAGATCCTACATCCAGTGCAGTACTTGGTTTCCCTTTCCCTCTCACTTTCCCAGATTGGACTCATACATCTTTCCCCCATTGCTTTGCTAAAGCACATAATGTAAGCAAAACACAAAGAACACAGCACGAAACAGGGCAAATGGCTTCTAGTTAAACCCTGTTTAAAAATAAATGGCATCTTTCCTTTTAGTACATTAGCATTCATTTTTTAAAACAGATCTTGGAGAAGAAGATATAATACACATGCTGCTTAATGCAGTCTACAGGACATAAAGAAGTCTCTCCTCCCTCTGTCCTGCCAGGCTCCGGGAACACTGCAGCCCAGCAGCAGCCCTGCCAGGCCCACGTTAGCACCGGCTTTACAGGAACCTTTGGATGTGCAAAATCCAGGAACAAGAAGAAGTGGGCGCAACCTCAGACAGAACTATTCTGTCATTTCAAAGAATGAGTCAGGGGTAGGAGAACACACTTTGCAAAGAGCAAAATAACTTCATCTTCCCCCAGCAATGTCCTTCATAGCCCCAGTGCCTATTATCCCTGGACTTCTCCAGGCATTGGATGGCTGCCAGGTATTTTAGTCTCACATATGAAGGAGCATAATCATTTCTGGAAAGAAACTAGTCACCTCAGGTGTTCCGAGATCATCATGTGCATTTAAATAAATAGCTAGATGATGACAATTATATAAAATATTACACTATATGACTGTATAAAAATAACTTGTTAATAATGGCATTTATAAGAACACCTCCGTTGTCAAGGCCATCAGCAGTCCTGACCACCAACTGCTCCTAGTCCTTCCCGTGTGACCCAACAACAATCACAGATCAACACAAGACCCCAGGTCCAAGAGGGACTCACCTTCCCAGAGCAGTGCAAGGGGAACCAGAGTACTTCGCTGCTACCACGCTGATCAGTCAGGGACAGGGAAGAGTTGAGCCATGGGCGTACCTCCCTACCAGGGCACATGCCCCCATGCCTGTGCCAGGAATGGGGATGCACACCTCCCTATGGGGTACCATCACAGCCTGTGCTGGGGAAGTCCCAGCTTGCCAGAGGACACAAACACAACACTAAGCACAGCCACAGATCAAGGCCTGAGGCCATCCAAACCCATGCCACAGCTGGGAAGAGTGACCAAAATGCTCAAAGGCCACTGTAAAATGTACTTGCAAGGGCAATCCTTCTCAGAGGCCATCAACACCCATAGAAGAAGAAAACATCCTCAGGACAAGGCACGGACCCCACAGAGAAGCATGACAGAATGATGACAGGGTGGGCAGCATCCATCACCCGCAGGGTCACCCCAGGGCAAAAATCTTCACCCGCTCACTGGGATATGAGAGGAGGTGTTTTACGAGGTGACGTGGGTGATGTTTGTCAAACTGGAAGGATGGAGCAGGCTGAGGGTAGTGTTGAAGGCAACGCTTGCCCCCGTGGAGGAGGGGGTGTGGGCGTGGGTGGGCGGACGGCTGTTACACACACAGGTTAAGAAGGTAAATGACATATTCTGTAACCCCAAAAAACATGAAGAGCTTAAAATCCAGGGATGTGGTTACAAAGAATCCTGAAATAAAAGGCTACTGAAGAAAGCTAGTCTTCATGACAAGTACAGGAACTGGGGGACAAACTGCACGTTGAAGCTGGGATCAAATCAGATTTGAAGCCATTAACTCGTTTTTTTCTTTTTTTCAAAAATGGTCCGAAGATGTTTGGGCTGGCAGGAGTAGTGGTGAGTGCCAGCTCTCCACACATGTTCAGAGAGTGAACTGGATGCAATTAGTTCCCGTTTGTGCTGAAGAATAGGAGTGAGTGGAAGAAGGTGTGACCATACAGGACATGCGGGGCCTCTGGACTTCCCGCTCTAACGAAAATTGCTCAAACTCATCTGATCTGGAATTTTAAAAATTGGAGAGATATTCAGAAATGTCAAACTGTTCTTAGAGGTTTGTTTTGTTTTTTTTTCTTTTTTTTGCCAGGTGAGGAGCCAGCAGTTTACTCATCTACCAGGTGGGGAGCTGGGCAGTTTGCCCACCAGCAGCAGCTAGTCCATTGGCAGGGGGCCATCGGCTGCCAGCAGCTGATGTCCACCATGAGTTTGATAGAATTGACACATTCCCGCCACAAAGTTGCTTCCTTGGTAATCAGCAAGGTCCTCTGCAGGAACAGTGCTGTGCTGGAAATGTTTGGTCTGCTGCAAAATGTCACCTGTGTCACCGCATGGACAGATGTGTTGCCGCTGCTTTGTTGCACATTCACCGAACAAGACCCAGAGCCTGGGTCACAAAAAAAAAAAAAAAAAAAAAAAAAAAACAAAAACCAAAAACAACTGCGTTGAAGTGGAGTAACATCAGCGCTGAATTTACTCTGAGCAAAATTCAAAATTTCACTCAACACTCACTGCAAGAGTGCTGAGGCATTGGAACAGGCTGCCCAGGGCAGTGGTAGAGTCACCGTCCCTGGAGGGGTTCAAGAAACGTGTAGATGGGGTGCTTTGGGACATGGGTTACTGGGTTGGGTGGTGTTGGGTTGGACTTGATGATCCAAAGGCTTGAGGTCTTTTCCAACCTTAATGATTCTATGATTCTATGAAAATGATGGGGAAAAATAATGTACAGGTGTGACTGAAATTTTGAGCTATAGTTGGCAACGATGATCTTGGCTGCAAAAGCAACACTGAGGTGAAAACAGCCTTCTGGCCATTCTCCCCAGCCCTCAAAACATGTCCTCAGAGGCAAAACTCCCAAGACCTTTCAGATAATCTACCGAGGTTAAAAGCCCCACAGAAAGCACGCTGGGTTTTCCAGGATGTGTCACCCAGGTGGAAAATCCCACCTTCAGATCCTGAGTACTTGTAGCTCAGCTGGAAATATTTAATAGTAAACATCATCTTAAAATGTGATGCTCAAAAACACATCTGTGATTCTCTTGTAGGCACTGCAGGATGGTGTGTGAGAAAACTAAGGAGCACGTATATCTGAAATTACACAGCAGGGTGTAGTGTTTTATCATAGAATCACAGAATGGTTTGGGTTGGAAGGGACCCTAAAGATCATTTAGTTCCAACCCCCCTCACATGGGCAGGGACACCTCCCACTAGTGTGGGAAGTGTGGTCCCCACGCCACTGCAGCAGCATGCAGGAGCTAACTCAGAGCCAGCCCCACTCGCTTTAAAAGGATTTTAATGTAATTTATTTTCGAGAAAGTAAGGAAGAGTCAAGATTCTGATCCCATCTCTTCTATCCTCTTTTAGCCTCAAAATTCCCACTAAGCACCCCAGATGTGTTGAAATTCTTCCCATAAATTTTCTACGTTCATCTTTTTAAAGGCAGTTAAGAATTACAACAAAATGAGAGCATGTCTTTACACCATTTTTTTAATGTTGCACATACTGCATTTTATAACATTAGAAGAAAAAAAAAGTAAACCTTAAAGACAGAAAATAAATATATTTTTATGAATATATGCAGAGAGAGTGCAAAAAATTGCATCTGTAAAACATTTAAATGCTGAATCATACAACAAAAAAAAAATTACAAAAGCACTTATTTCTTTATACATGTCAGCTTGCCTCTTATAAACACCAAAATATTTTAACAAATCTTACAAAGATCAAACCCTTTTGCCCTTCACCAGGAGAAAAGTGGTGAAGAAAGTGTATTACCTGGAGGGAAAGAAAAAAAACCAGATAAACCAAATGTTAGCCTAAACATGTACCAGCGAAACACCTAGAGGAATCCCCTGTGCACTGCAGTGCAGGAGACCAGCCCCCCGAAGAAGAAAGGACTGCCCCTGTGCAGTTCCTCTGTGCCACTCGCTCTGCACAGCAATGAAGTGCCCTCTCTCCTGCTCCTCGCAAGCCAAGGCTTTATTTCAAACAAATGCATCCAAAAGCAGCATCAGTCCAGGAGGGAGACCTTAAACGCAGGAAAGGTTGGAGCACTGCGATCGATAGCCTGACTAAACCCAGTGCCTCCAACCGGCTAGGACAGGGGTCCACAGCTGAATGCTGGTCCACATCAGTGCTCGGAAACGCACCCCACTGTCAGACTCGGACACTTGGAATCATGCTTGTATTTAAAATACACACTTTTGTTTAGAAATAAGCACTGCTGGGGCAATTAGAGAGTTCTCACAAGGTGAGCCTTGGCACCTGTGATGCTAACATCAGCGTGGCACGTAACAGTTCTGCTTTTCTTCATTCACAAGACTTGCTCATTAGGCAAAGCCAACGCTTAGACCATCTGAGCTCCAAACAACTCATCTGAGATGAGGTTTCCTTCAAACTGAAACAGGCCGGTAGCAAAGACTGGAAAACAAAAGGAACAGAGATGTGCTGTGGAATTTGGGGAGTTTTGGGGATGGGCACGCAGCTACGTAAAGGGCCAGCTTGACATAGGGCCCATGATGAAACTCTGGGATAAGCTCACGTACGGAGAGACGGCTTGGCATCATGGCTGCGGTGAAGCTCCAGCCCAGTGCAACACGTGCCGTACAGCTGGCGGCACTCGTGAAGCCGCCCAGATGAGTCCCCTGTGCACCACATCCACTGCATGGACCCCAGCAAGCTGAAAAGGTCAGGCACCTTCCTGAAATTTAAGCAACTCATTGCACACATGCTGCAGCATCGCACATTCAACCTGTCTGGGATCTCCTGGCCTGTGGCCACCAGAAGCTGCTGCTTCTGTTTGGACATCCAGAAGGCACAAGCAAATGACTGAAGTCCTTAATTTTCTGCCAAGAAAAGAGAAAGCCTCTTGGGCAGAAGGGGAAATCATGAGGTCACGTCCTCAAAAGCTGGTGGACCTTGTCAATCAGTATCATCCTGTATAGCCCAAATTGTGACGGTCAATAAAATTAATTACTAGGAAAGGTAGTTTCCCAGAAATGTGCTTGATTCAAAGAACAAACTTGAGGGATCATAACAAAACCTCTGATATAACTAAAAAATAGCAGTAAACATTTACTGCGGGCTGCACCACGTCATAGGAATTTACCTTGCCAGGAATACCATGACCCTCTCTGCAGGAAGTTGAAGAGGAAAGTCTTCCAGTAGAGTGCAACTAAAATAAATCTGTCGTACAATAAAAGGCAATGATACTTCAAAACTAATATTTTATAATTATTATAAATCATATATGAATTATAAAAACACATTGGTTCTGAGTAACTTGAGTGTAGTGACACAAAACAGACTGTTGGGCTTCCAGCAAAACCATTCAGCTCTCCCTTCATTACTTTATTAACTAGAGAACAAATAAGAATTAGACTGAAGTTTTCCAGAATGTTAACAGTAAGTTCACCTTCCAGCAGAGCACAGAAGAATCAACTCTCGCTGTTCCAGGAGAGGTAAATTTTCACACCTTTATTGCCAGCCACATAAATTAGGGTCTGATCCTACACATTCATGTATGAAAGATGTCTTACAACAGTTTAGCACACTCTGTTCAACTGTTTTAGTGTATTTTTTAAATTAGCTTACTGGATAAGTATACCCTATCAAGCCTCTGTGAGGTTTGAATCCCTAAAATATGAAGCCGTACAAGAGAAGCTTTTTTGATTTATATAATAAAAATATGAATATAGGATATAGATTTTTTTTTTCACAGCACATTTCCAAAAAAGTCTGCTCAACAACAGAAGCTTCTCTCCTATGAAGCTCAAAAGCTGTAAGGCTCCTTTACCTCTGAGCTCTCTGAGCTCTAACAGAGCAGTCCTTATTCAGATCTTCCAAGACAACTTCTGAAGTCTGGCTGAGTTTTTCTAAACAAGCTAAGTTTGGAATTTCTACTTTGGGTCATTTATCTCAGCATTAAATTTCCTATTAAAACCTGGGCAAAAAATTGTTGGGAGGTTTTTACCCTCATACAAAGAAATCTACTAGTTTTGCTGTAAGAATCTTTAGCCTGAGATAGAGGATGAAAAATACGATCTTAAAAGGAATTAATCTGAGAAAGATAGGAGTGACTAGGAAAGGAGAATACAGTGCAAAACAGACTTCAAATTTTTAAAGCAGCAGGCACTACAACACAACCATCCGCTGTGGTACCAGAGAACAGAGCAGCCAAAAGTTGATTTCATTGTCCCATCGTGGAGATGCAGTTGATTTCTGTCCACTTGTATATCTTCAGGCAAATACGAAGGTGGTAATATCCAGTTTCTCTTAGTTCATTCAAGTAAAAATTATGTACATTTTAAACTTATCTATGGATTTTATGCTATGTTACTGGACAGACAATAGTAGTAGCATTTAGCATCATTAAAGCACTGTGGGAACATCAATTACAGTTACCCCTAGCGCCCTTCTTCAGGGTAAGTAACCCCATGTACCATTAATAAAGCATCATTTACTGAATGGCAGCATTGAGCATCTCCCATAGTTCTAGAATAAATATTGCCAGGAAGTACTTATGCTACAGCATGACAAAAGTTTTCTTAACAGCTGGTTTGGGGAGCAGATATCCTCATCCTCATTTTAACACAAAGACATGAGACACTGAATGGGATCCTCAGCTGTATGGGACACAGCTCCAGTGACTGCCATAAAATCACAGTGAGATATGTGGCCACAGAGACGTGTGGCCAGTTGTAGTAAAAATCCAGATTTCTAGCACTGCTCTCTAATTTTAGGATCTGACCTTCAAACATGTAGAGCCCCATTTTTCAGAAGGGCTGAATGCCCCTGCTTCAAAGGGAACAGAGGAGTTGCCACTTTGGTTCTCCAAGGGAGTCGTCTGTGGACACTATCAACGTAACATCACCAGCCTACAAACCACAAGGTCTGTCTCAGTGGTTAAAGGTCCCAGGGCAAACTGGTGATGGAGCCAGGGCGGGCAGTGTGCCGTAGACCCCAGCTCCTGCGCAGTACCATGCCCTGCCACAGCCCTGAGCTCTCCCCTGGGTGCTACCTGCATACCAGCCACCCACCACAGGGCAAAGAAGATAAGATGGTAAGAAGAGTGAAGCCTGGTACTAACGTTCACTACATCACACAGATGGAGTTCAAGAGCGTGGATTTACAGGTCCACTGATTTAGAAGATTCACAAATAGCCAGAGTCCCATTTTTGTTTTTCTCCCTTATTTCTGTTAGTATTATCTGTCATGTTTGCAATAAATTTCTTATAAAGTGACTTTCCTTTATCTTATAAAGTTAAAAACAAAACAAAAGACAAAACAAAACAAAACCAAAAGCCAACACTCTCGCTAAAATGTTTCTCTGGAAATTCTGCGAGGACGACCAGCTGCTGCAAAATAGCTTCCTTCTGGAAAACAAGGCAAGAGAGCCCCGCTGCTCCCAGCACCCCAGCACAGGTACAGCTCTACTCGGCAGAGTTAGCGCATCCTCACGAGCTGCCTAAGTCAGGGTCTACTCAGTGCTCAAGTATCCCCGTGCAATGAAAAGCCAGGACACATACTGCAGCAGACACAGCCTTTTAAAGAAAACATTCTCCCTAAGACTTGTATTTTAAGCTCTATAAAGTTATTTCTAGAGCTTTTTTCTTGGTCAATTTGTTGCACCTACACAGCCAGAGGAAGGTGTGCCTGTAGCTCATGCTACCCTCATCCAGCTTTTGTGTAAAGACCCTCAGCTAAAGCCTGGGCCACTGCTACCAACCTGCACAGAGGCTCCTTAGATGCCTTGATTGGTATTCTGGCTGTTAGACTCTGCTAACACATGCATACTGAATTTCTACTGCTTTTGATACCCCCACCAGGCACCTAAACTGGCAGCAGCAATAAAATGCACACACAGAAAAGGCACACCTTCCTTTTGCCCTGTAAGAATTAACCTCTGAAAGGAGTTACCTGCACTCAAACTGAGGAGTTAAAAATAAACAGAATAGTGTTGTTTTCCTTGACTTTACAGCTATGCATGTGTGAAATGCTTTTATAAATTATCCTTCAAATAATTTAAACAAATTCCCGCTCTACGGAGAGATCTGCAGTAACTTTAGACAAAATTCAAAGAACCGAAAAATGTCAAATTTGGATTATGATACAAATGGTGACCTTGCGTCCATTAGTGTATTCTGGGCAAGACAACTAACTGCCTTCGGTTGCACTTCTTTAACAAAGGGAAGAACTTGCCAGTTTCGTTAACACAACAGTGTTAATGAAAAAAACATGAGACACCTTCATTCCATTAGACATGTTAACAAAAACAGGACAAGGGAAAGA
>NW_010121636.1:19981-32769 GCF_000699245.1 Pterocles gutturalis
AAAGGAAAAAAAACTGTCTAGCAGAAGGTGCATTGGATATAGGACCACAAAACATGGAAAGCCCACTAATTTTAATGCAAAGGATATTGGTACATTACAATGCTGGTTATGGTTAAAGAGACTGTATAGCTCCTATATTTTTTCCTTGAGGCTTCGTTAAAAGTAAGACTCTCAACTGCACGTTCATAAATAAAATGGAAATTACAGTAGTGCCATAAAATCATAGAAAAATAGTGCAAAGCCAAGGGCTGGACACTTTAATCTGTTACAAGTACCCCCAGGCACTACCATTACGGCTCTTACAGAAAACACAGACAGAAAACATTCTCTGTTTTTTTACAAATGGCAGTTGCCTGCATTGCACTCTGTATTTAGAATGTACTGACTACCTTTCTGCTTCCCTTCCAAGCTGTGGATGGAGAATAAATATAGCCTTTCACACTGGTGAGCACTGCCCGTCCCCAAGTCGTGACTGGTAGCAAAATCAGACAGTATTTATACAAGAAAACAATTAAAAAGTAAAACAGACATCATTTAAGGCTTTTGTCCCTGCTAGTCTGCTCAACAGACTACACTTTCTTAAAACAAGAACATCTACTGCTTCTGTTACAGTAACCAGAGAGCAAAGATAAACAAAAAAAAAAGGTCACATTTACGGCTGCCAAGAAGGCAAAGTTCCTGAGGCTCGGCCAAACGCAACAGCAAAGACACTCTTTGCAGCACTCTTCAGGTGCCTTGCGCTGTATGCACGGAGGAGGGCAGACTGGTGGAGGGTGAGCCAAACACAACGCTCAGGTTGAGCATCTCAGTTAAATCTTGCAGCCTTTACTGAAAGGGGTTTGGAATTACAACGGATTATACAGTGCAAACTCGTATCAATTCCCACAGATATAAAATGCACAGATGGGAGTCCAGAACAAAAGCTGCCACCGGCCAGGGTTGTAGGGAGCACCAGCCATTAAGGAAATAAGCTCCAAAGCCTGGAGTAACTCCAGCTCATCAGTGAGGTTTCAGTGAACTTGTACAGGTGTAACTGACACCAGGGTCTGAACAAGTTTGGTGTTGAGGCACCACATTAGAATGAAGGGTTCATTAAATGGCAGCCTTTCAGATTTAGAGCAAATAAAAATTATCGGTAACAGAGTTTGTTCACCTTGAGCACGACAGAAGAAATACCCACCAATGGATGGAGCTTACATTTACACTGCATTTCTCAAGTATTCACTTCAGCAGATCCAGAAGGTTTTAAAGGAGGGTTTGGCTTAGCCTGCTCTGAATAACTTTTTAACAGGGTTCTTGCTGCCACCCCATGTAAACTGCTGAAAAAATATACTGACAGCCTAGAAAATAAATTGTGCATATGTATTCCGCATATGCATGCCCATGCGGCCACTCTAGAGGTGCACAATCAAGATCCCAATACTGCGCACAAAATAGGAACCACATCATGGCCTTTCTTAAAATATTGGCTTCACAGTGAGTCAAGGCCAGGCTGGATGAGGCTTTGAGCAACCTGGGCTAGTGGAGGGTGTCCCTGCCTGTGGCAGGAGGGTTGGAACTCGATGAGCTTTGAGGTCCTTTCCAGCCCAAACCATTCTGTGATTCTATGTTACTGACAGAAGGCATGTCCAGCGGCATGGAAATATGCATACTCCTCATATTTCAAGGTAGATATGTCATGTTTTATCTGAAAAAATATCAGCTTTCTCAAGGTTGTCCAATCTCAAAAGAGAGCCCTATCTTAGTTAGAAATAATTCTGCTGTTTTTTACTTCTGTAATTGAGATCAACAGTATAAATCCAATTGATTTCAATGCTGAAAGAAATACCATGGCAGCCAATTGACAGGAAACTGTCAAATGTATTTTCTTAACAGTTACCTTTAACGGGGCACAAGCTAGCTGGAAGAAGAACTTAATCAGGCTTTTCCCTCCCTCTTTTACCAAATACCCAAAACTTTCTGAGAACTCTGAGTGTCTCCAAGAACCAACAGAAAGCATGAGAGTAATGAGTGGGTCTGCGGAGGCAGAGTAACATTGCAGGATCAAGTCATGTGCAGCTGATGGAAGATGGTAAAGTTCTAGCAGTCTCAAAAGGTGGCTCATATTTAAGGGTATGAACTACTGAACGGTGTCCCATTTTCCTTTTAGAAAGCAAAAACCTACACCACACATACTGTACAGTTACCTAGACTTTTCCCACACTAGGATTTGTTAGTGATAAAGTAGCCTGTGAAAAATAGGCACTTTCCCAAGAACTGGCAAAAAAGGGAGTATCATTTGGTAAGTATGGCACCAAAATACAACAATTGTGCTTTCTCACATGTATATGCAGTACAGATGGAGGCTCAGACACAGAGTTTTAGGTTGTTGGCGGGCTGTGTTTTTTCTTTTTGCTTCGGCAAGATTTGCAAATGCAGCAGATGATGCATGGAGATGCCACGAGCAGCAAGGGAGAGGTCACCAATGCTATGATACCTAGTCCAACAAGGATCCCCACAACCTGAAAGACATGGTGGTGAAAAGTACGTGTTTAGCTAATGTGGAAAATTAAAATACACGGGTGCATGCATAAGCACAGCATAAGTCATAATAATAGATGAAAACATGAAAATAATCATCTTGGTCCTTCACTGAAGGGTAAAATCTCTTTGCTTCATGCATGCTGGAGAGCTCTGCTCAGCTGACTAGGAACACACCTGAGTTCTGTTCCACATCACCGAAGCCCGTGAGTGTCCCAGCTTGTTTCTGCAAGGGCCTCTGTCATAATGTCTTAAGAAGATATCATTCTGAAAAAACAAAAGGAGAAGCTGTAAGAGTAGGTTACAGTACTGCAGGGAGAGGTTCAAGACTGGACTCGAAATACAACTTTCCTGACACTGCTTTAAAATTACCAGCTGCTGGCAAACAAGTTCACCTGTCTTCCAAACAATTATCCAGAGAAACTTCTTGCACTTTCAAAAAGTGTGGTGTGCTTGGGACCTGAACTAATGTAGAGTGTCTTTCCTCCCCCACTTTTCGAAAGCATAAGCATATGCACCTATTGCACAAGTACCTAGTCTGTAGTTCGGTGATGATAAAGGGGCCTGTAAACAACAGATAATTCTGAAAGCTACCAGCCTGGGGAATCACCTTCCTGAGATACTTCTACCTTCTGTTCTCTTGCTGTCCTTGCGCTTCAGAGTAATTTTCTTCCTAGGCTTAACAGGAAAATTTCAAATGTAGGAAATCCCTGTTTCTTTTCTCTTTTCCCAGTAATACTGATTAAATTATCCATTTTATCTTGAGAAGATGTGTAATGCCCTGCATTACCCTCGCCTAGCCAGCTGCGCTGTAACCTGATGCGTCTTCCTCTTTCATTTTTCAGCCCTGCTCTTTGGCCCTCCAGGTATTGCCTTCATCTACACCTGGAGCTCCTGTAACCCTGCACATTTAGGAAAACAACATTTGAATTACACAGCCACAGTTTCTTTTTTCTTTTGAACTGATGAAAACTTGGTAAGGGCACGTGTGCAGAGTCTGTGAGAATTTGACAGTCTTCCAGTTCAGCACGGTGTTAAGCAATCATTGCGTACTGTACGTACTCTGAGGCAAGCCGTAAGGCTCATGTTGAAAAAGCATGCTCACACACACAGAAATGGGACAGAAACTAGGTAAAACCTGTTTAGCATGCTGAGAAAAAGAAGGATGAAGAATGAGGAAGTCTCATTGTTTGCTGGCTGCGGAGTACAAGAAAGAAGAAAAGCCATGCAGCACCTAACATTTTATTTCAAGTGCCGGTAAAATCCTTTTCACACTCCCACAGTTGTTACTGACAACTGTGCCAAAAAGGGAAGCTGCCATATACTTGAAACTTGAAGTCCACATAAATTGAGACTAGTTGGTACCCCTTGAGAAATAACTAGCAACCTGCACTTCATAATCTATGCTCATAATCCGTAATTTTTATCCTCAAGCCTACTAACCAATCATTCTCTTCAGCAAACATGGCACTAGAGATGGACTAGTAAAGGAGACCTAGTCCATATGAGCTCTTAACTCATCCTACCGTGAAACAACCCCGTTTCCCCAGTACCATACAATTTTTTGCACAGGCTGTGACTTTTGAAGTTGGAACAAGACAAAGACAATTATTTCCCCGGCTCTCAACCAAACTATTTTTATCTAGAGCACTGAAAGAGGGAATCAGAGAAGAGTAGTGCTGGAATGGACCTCCAGAAAGCAACTGGTCTGTCCCATTTCCCTCAAAGAACTAGCACGGGACTCACAGACATGTCTATAATCCTCTATGGAAAAAAAAAAGGATATTGATAGAGATAAAAACACTGGATGAACAAGAAGAAATTAAGTTAGAAGCTGAACTGAGCCAAGACATTCACTAGGATATCAACGAATTCAGAGCTTGTATAGGGCCTCAGACTAACCCCAATCCCATTCCCCTTTACCTAGGTGTTTTTTCTGCAGCACTTACATCCAAGTTCTGTAGACAGTACCAGCAAAACGTGTGCTTGCAGTTCTTGCACATCATCTGGGCACAGCCCTCGTTTCGCTCAATATAGATCCGACAAACTGGGCATTGCTTAATTGGTGCCTCTGTCTCTGTTCCAATAAGTGATCTAGAAGAGTAAAGAGACATCAAAGTGAAATACGAATGTAATTAGTGTTGATATTAAGGTCCACTGCCTAATGTGTACTGTGCTTACTTTCCAGAGCATCTAATATTGTTGTCTTAACGTACTCAATGTGTGAAGCTCGTTATAGTCTGTACAATACATTGAAGTATACTCACTACTAGATGCAAGATTATTAATATCACAAAAAAGTGAAACTCCCTTCCCTTGGTCTTTCATGCTACATTAAACCAACACTCACTACACCCACAAATTTATCAAATTAGCACCTTGTAAGACAGCTTGCACAATTCATTTAACAGGACTGGATTATGCAACTCGTAACACTGTCCTTGCCTAAACAAAACAGCCTTGAACTCCACCGAAGCCAGAGATCAAACCTGGAGAAGAAAAATTATGGCAAGAGCTCTTTGGCAACTCCTATTCAATGAAGTTTCTAGCAAGCAGAACGCTTAGATTTCAAGTCTTTAATTTCTTGCAAAAAATGATAGAAAACTTTGATCACACATGACTGAATGTAATCTGATTCTAATGGATGGCCAGAGACATAATATAATTTAAATACAAAAATGCTTTAAATTGTTAATGCCTTATGCAACCTTATCTGTAGATTGTTTACACCTATGCAAAATGAGCATAAATCAGATTTCTCACACCAAATGGGACATTTTACACCCAGTCTGGATAAGAGTTAAGATTCATCTATCAGAAATTCTATTAATATTAAGTAGGGATGATTTCTTAATCATAGTATAAGCAAAGTTTGGATCCCAGAATATTGGTGTAGTGAATTTTTTCATATGGGCACAAGTCATAATTCTAGCATGTGAACAAAGCCTTTAGGCAGATTCAGAGTCCTGGAGGGCTTCATCTTTCAGAAGTGGCAGTGACAACCCAAGCTTCGTAAGTACTTAAATAACATTAAGTATTATAAAATACAATGTACCATTTAAAATAATAATTAGACTGGAATTATATTTAGGAAACACCAGGAGAGACAGACAGTCTCAGAGCTGCACCCACGCAGCTAGAGGGAAGCCACTCCATGAAACTGATGTGAGGCACAGAGCTAGCACCCCGTGCCAAAAAGCACCAAAAGACTGCAGGGCCTCCATGGGTTCCCCTCTTACCCCTGCTCGGTTGGTACTGGAGTAGTTTGGTTTTCCTGGCACAGGCGCTGCGGATGCCATGCCTCCTTGCAAGAGGAGCAGAACGTCAGGTGGCAAGCTGGGCACTCCACCGGCACCGGTGCTCCCGACTCGTTGGGTGCAATACGGCACACCGTTTGACAGTCAGCTGCAGGGCACCATGTTCTCTGGGGGTCCAAATGGACTTCTGAAACGTAACAGAAATAAAATACAGTCCCCTTCTCATTCCAGCGATGTGTGTCTAGGTATGCAAGACCCAATTCTGCATGTGAGTGGAGAAGTGCTCCTCTTCTTTAGGCAGGTCTGCAGCATCACAAATGACAATACACTACACAGGACATATTCTTTGCCTTTATAGGGAGGTACAAAAGATGAATGTAACTGCTGCTTGCTGAGAAGCATGTGTCTTTTGTGACACTAGACCATTCCATGCCTTTCACATGTGGAAGTCATGCAGTATCTTTCAGGTAAATAGCAGAAGGACCGTCATTCAGTTAACATCAAGTCACTCTTCATGCCTTATTTCCTCCCCTTTATCTACAAACTCCAATTAATATTCACTTTTTCATATGATCACTATTTGTCAGGTATGAGATTACAATAGCCAAGGTAAGATTCGGGATGCAGACACTAAGTTACAGACACCACCACATGGCAGATAATGATAAATGTTGATTCTTCCTCTCGCTCCCCAATCTTTATTCAAGGGATTTGGAGTTGCAGCAGAAATCCAGCTGAAACACGTTCACTGTTAGGGTTGCCCACAGTGTGTGTGTGTGCTTTATGCTGTTCCTACCAAATGTTCCCACCCTGCAGAGCCTTCCTAGAGAAGGGCTGTCATGCCTGCAGGAGCTACCTGCTTCTCCTCCTTTCCTGGGAGCTCTCTGGTACCACCACTCAAAATAAATAGATGGAGGGGATGTCTCACAAACAGGTGGAAATCCCTGACTGTGACATGTCAAAAGCCATTACAATGTACCTCCCAGCACATAAAATACCATCCCACTTCCAACAAAAGGCTGCACAAGGGCCCCAGACATGTTTTCTGGCAAATTTTTCTGGAACAGTTTAAGGAGCTTCCTCCTATGCACACCCCCTGCCCGCACTGCTCCTCTGCAAGGGGCTGCTGGCAGCCCCCAGTGAAGGGGTTGCTGGGTGGGTATCCAGCAGATGCTCCAGTCAGCATGACAAACAGCTCAGTGTCCACATACCCAGAAACTAGAAACTACACGACTAGAAATGTGTTCAAAGTAGTAAAACTCTCCCTCAAGCTCTCAAGCACTTAGACACACATTCATGAACACCTGAGGAGAAGGACACCCCGTAAACCTCATGCACTGGACACTCAGTTCTTTTCCAACGTGCTAAACGTCTCTGTTCACCTTGAAAACTTCTGGTTCGTTTAAAGCCATCCCTCCTTCCCATTTGTCCAGGACACTAACAGTAAGGAACCACTTAAGGATGCTCATCCTCTGCTGGCTGCAGGACACACAGGCACGCAACGCTCTGACTACAGGGAATTTTTAAGTCTGTGTCAGAGTGCTCTGACAGATGTGGAGAATTTCTCCATCCACAGCAAAGGCTGCCATCTATCATTTAGGCAGTGCCAGCAAACCACGTGTACCCTCTACCTCCAGCCACTTCACAAATCTAGCTCTCTCCTTGCCTCTTATTCTCTTACGCACGCTTCCTTTGCTCTCCAAAACAAACAAACATTTTGGTTTCTACTGAATGAAAGTAAGAACAAAATAGTTTGCAGCTTCATTTCTGAGGAGAGGAGAGAGACACGGATGGGCAGCACGAGCCACTTTACATTTTTACCTACTTTTAAAATGTAGTGTCCTGACTGAGAAATCCTTATTTCTGTAGCTTCCCTCGGTGTCTCTTAAAAGAAACTCTGAACCAGGTAAGACCATGGCTTAGTACTGGCTATTGCATTTCAGTCTTCACACAGCAGGTTCTGTGTGCTTTCTGCTGCGACACGGCAGTTAAAATGAGAAAAAACGCAGTTCCTGCAGAAAGCTGCTTAACATACTCATCTTTGGAAACCTAAATTCTCCTATCCTGTTTTCGGACGAAAGACAGGATGTCTGGTTTTGACATGATTGGGAGGAGGGGAGTTGAGCTGTAAATCTCCCTGATTTTTACAAATTTCTTGCAGCAAGAGGTAATGTAGGAGATGAAACTCCCTCTTCTCCCACTTCCTCCATTTTACAAAGAACCTACAGATGGTGTTTTGCAATCCATGCTGTCTCAGACTGCTTGGTTTACCATGGAGTACAAGTGAAACCAGAAAGAAAAAAACAAAAAACAAACAAACAAATGAAAAAGGAGCAACCAAAAAAAGGAACGAGGCTATCGTGTTGCTCTGACAAGCTGCTCCACCTTTTTGGCTAGGGCCATTTCTCTCCTGAGCCTTTCCCCTGCTTCCCCACAGCCAGTTCAGCCACACTCACCCCACTCTCAGGAGGAAAGCCTTCCCAAACAGTGCCAGTACCAGGCAGGGATCTGGCCAGTTTTCACAAAACACACAAGGAAGGATGTGAGATGTGGGAGACAGGTGGGGGAAACGCAGCAGAGTGAAGAAAGGAGAATTTCTGGTTCAGGAGAGGTACCCACTGAAAGGATGAGCTCATGCCTTTGCAGAATATTAAGAAAACCTCCCTTAAAATGGAACACTTTTCGGTCAGGCACAAAACGGAGATTATCATCATCTGCCATTAGACGTATTGGGCAATAGTCACAGAAATAGAAATACAATGCATGTATCCTAACCGCATCCTGTTCCTCTATTTTGTTACTTCTGATGACCACATCAACCCCATTCTAAACAGACATAGAGCAGCAATTCCTGTTTCTTCTATTAAAACATGCTGTACGGAAGCTCTGTGGCTAGTTCCTCACTGAATGCAGAGAGGCTACAGATATGTACGAAAGCTTGGTTGTAAGGCTGAAAACATCTGCATTCTAAGAACACAAAAACCACAAGAGAATAGCATATCTTTAGTGCATTCCTTATTAAACCAAGCAAGTGTCTATAGATATTTAATTGTATGCTAATTACTTATTACAACTTTTTCACCCTATATTATCTGTCCATTTAAAAAAACAAACAAACAAACAAGGAAATAGATAGGAAATCTATATATAGATAGGTTTTGGATGTACAAGTCCTTCTTCAGGTCTTCAAAATTTTCCTCAAAATTCATCTCATGATGGAAAATGTCAGGAAGGGTGAGAAGCACTGGCTGTACCAATCACTTGAAGACTGGTAAGAAAAGACTACAGAGCAAGAGCAGAAAGACTTACCCAAGATGCTTGGGTTTTTTATCTGGTGTTTCTAGTAAAGCAAAGAAGGTGCTGAAGCAGAGAGCCCATATTTCAGCAGAATAAAGCTGAGAGGGGGAGGGCTTAGATATGATCCTTAGGGGTCTCTTCCAACTTGAGATATGCTGTGATTCCATGAGCTTTGTTGATCAGAGCAAACGTCATGAAGGACACTCTAGTACCTGCGAGGAGAGGGCAGAGTTGGGCAGTAGTGGCTTGGGCTTTGCGTCAGGCTAGATTTGAAAAGGGCCAGGTGGCACTATAGATGACACAGACACAAGGCAACGTCAGATCTCAGCTGACAGGAGTCTCTGGGCAGATTCCGGGTCTGAATTTGGCCTCAGCAGGCGCCACTGGCAAGTTTTATTGCTAGTTTCAGAAGAAGACTGTCAGGCTAGTGCTGGCATGGGTCAGGGCAGGCAAGCTTTGCCAGGTTAGGGTCAGGTCTGAGAACAAAGCTGCAGGCCAGCAGATGCTAATAAGCCAAGTCCAACTGATGAATTCAAAAAGGTCAGCCTTGGGTCAGTGCTAAATCCAGGACAGGCAAAAGGTCTTGGCTGGGGTTGGGATTAGTGCTGGTGTCCAGGTCAGGTGTCCTGCTTTAGTTAGCAGGAATTATTGTTCCCAGGCATCAGTAAGCTGGATTTATTGCTGGGGCCAACAGGCAAGGCAAAAAGGATGTGTTTAAGCCTGCCAATTGGATGCCAGTTTTACTCATCATACAGGAGAAAGGACAGAACTTAGAAACATAACGAGGAGCAGTAATGGAGGTGGAGGAGGATTTGTCAGACTTAGGCAAGAAAGAAAAGGGAAGGAGGATTTAAAAATTAGACAAGTTTCAGGCTTCTGTGTGTGGGAGGCAGTTAAAAAAAAAAAAAAAAAAAGAGAGAGATTGGCAAGAGATCATGAGTTCAGCTTTGGCTAGTTATACAGAAGATACCAGGAAATCATTAGTTTCACGGTTTTCAGTTAAAAAAAGATTTTACATAAAACAGGTTAATGTATTGCAAGAACGTCTCTCTTTCTTAACCCTTTTTTAATACAGTGATTTAACAACCTCTAATTTCCACTGTCTAGGGCTGTAGACAAGCCACTGCTTGGCTTGTGAGCTGGAGGGACTTCCTAAGGAATTCAGGATAAACAAGAAGGCGGTAAAACAGGAGAGAACTAAAAAATGAAAACAGGGCTTGGGATTTTATTTAATTTTTGCCCGAGTGCCTGCAAATCATAGCTACAATTCTTATCTGCCCATGAACTCTGGGGCATACATATTTTGCAGTTTTTGTACTTCGTGATCACTCCCCGTGACTCATGCCAGATGAGATTCTGCAAAAGCCCATATATTCTTCTATCTGACCATCTTTTCAAGTGCATTACTGAAATACTAGGGCCTGAGCAGTGAAGTCCTGAATCAAAGTTGACCTCTAGATGAACCTCACAACCTTACAATATATCTAATATATATAATATTGATCACATATGCAATGTATTACCTTATGAATATATGCCAGTTTATAAAAGTTTTGTTGTAACGCTTATAGAGCATTGCTATAATGCTTGCTGTGTAAGGTTAGCCAGCAGAAAGACACTAATTGCGTAACAGTAGCCAAAATTAAGGACGGATGTGCCCTATCGCCACAGATGGCAAAGGAATGTGGCAAGTCGTGACAAGCTTTGTTGACAGATACATAATCAAGATTATTAGATTCTTTTGTTCTTGTTATCTTCTCTCTCCGGCCCTGGCCAGGCTTGAGACGGACGTTAACAAGGAGAAAACCACACCAGATGTTTTTCACAGTTTAAGACAGAAAGTTGTTTAATCAACCATATAAAAGCTGTGAACGTTTGCAGGGAAAATCGTAAGCCTCATCCATACAGTGGACACACTGTATAGAGATATTTCCCAGTTGCCGGGAAGGGTTCTCTCCAAATCCTCGCTGCAACCGGGCTCCCCAGCGACTGTGGATCTGGATGATGGTAACATATTATCAGGGAACTGGTGATGTATCTTTCTTAATCACTATTGCTAACTCTACTTTCTGCTTGCTATGGTAGTTTGCTTATTATTTTGCTGCTTTACCTTATCTTGCTTTAATTTATTTTCACTGTATTATTTTTCTCATTATTTTATCACTTTAAACGTAAGTAAAAATAAGCTTACTTCTTTAATTTGGCTCCCGTGTCCTTTGTGCTAACCCCGTCGACTGGCAAAACAATTACTATGCCTAACTTCTATGAACCTCTGCATTTTCATTTACATTCCCAATCCATCTGCATCTAAGCATGCACACAAAGCAAGAATACAAATACAGGCTTTCAAGGAAAGTTTGAAAACAAGCAGAACCAGGGCAAATCAGTCCCAGATACACTACCCTGCAAGCTACCATGGAATGAGTTCTTTGAAAAACGCTGCAACTTCCAGCTGAGGCTTTCAAGTTGGCGTCAGTCTTCAAAACCAGCATGGGACCTCACCTTTCTGACTAGCAAGTTTCTTCTTCAGCCTTGGCAAAGAACCATCTCCTGAAGCAGAAGGCTGAACTTGGGCATGGGAAAGCTTGACCCCATCAAGACCTTTAGTTTTGAACTGCTTTACCTAGTAGGACTCACTCAGTAATGAGGAGTCCAATTATCCCTCAGGAAAAAAAAATATACTAGATGAACACCCACGAGGCTTCTACATAAGAAAAGCTCTCTTGCAGGGATGTTTGCAAAAATTCCCATCACACTGCAGGGTCAGTCTCCCCCAGAAGTTCTGAAGATCCCTATGGATGTATGAAAGGACCATGTGCACCCTGCACTGGCCTCCAGCACCTTATCTAGTTCTACCAGTACAACTACCACCTCAAGGATCCAGGATGAGTATGCTGCAGGAAGAACGATGGAGCCTCAGGCATGCAAACTGAGAGTGTTGCACACAAGCTTGATTAAAAGCATGGTATTGCAGTAAGATGCCACTCTGTTGATTCTGCTCCACTGAAATAAATTCAAAGTTGTCTGTGGCTCACAGTCAGACCTAGTGATTGCTCTTAAACTATTTCAAAACAGAGAAATCTTCTCTGTCTCTTCCTTAACTCACCCAACAGGATTTGTCTTTGCAGTATGTAAAACTGCTGCCTCCACTGACACTTTATAAAGGAAGGTAATAGAAACCAAAAAGGTTCGCACCTCGTTCAAACTTCAGCCTCTTGTACAACTGAAACTGGTCAACAGGCACCAAACAGGCAATCTGAAATGAGAAACAAACACACACAAAAAGCATTAGAAACACAGACTTGAAAAAAATTAATAAGCACCCTGTTGTACACACCTGCTCTCCTGAGCTGCGTCCCAAATCCACCTTCTTTTCCTGCTTGCTTTCACCACCATCTTCCTCTGTGCCCTGACTTCCTCCTCCAAAATGTAAAGTGGTTCTTGACCTCTCCTATTTCAGCCACACATTACCATTCAGAGGAAAGCCTTCTTGGTAGATTCTGTACTTACTTCAGGCTTCTCGGTTTTATTTCACGTTGGTTTAATGTAACGAAGGATGACAGCTGGCCAGCCTTGGAGGCTGCAGCATGTTGTTCACGCACAAGAACACAGCTCAAATGAAAGGTTCCTCATTCATGTCTCCCAGACTTAACGGCAGGGGTCACTTAGCTCTCAGGAACTTATTTTTTCATAGAATCATTAAGCTTGGAAAAG
>NW_010121637.1:0-369 GCF_000699245.1 Pterocles gutturalis
GGGTAGGATGGGTGACATGGCACTGGCTGGGTGACACCAGTTTGGATAGGTGACATGGGACCAGTGACACAGGACCGGCTGGGTGACATAGGATCAGATGGGTGACATGGGATGGGTCACACGGGTTGGGATGTTGACATGGGATTGGCTGGGTGACACAGGATCGGACAGGTGACGCGGGACTGGCTGGGTGACACAGGAGTAGCCAGGTGACATGGGATTGTATGGGTGACACGGGATGGGATGGGTGACATGAGACCATCCCAGTGACGGTCCCCATTGGGGTGACAGGGGACCATCCAGGTGACAGGTCCCCACCCAGGTGACAGGTCCCCGGCTGGGTGCCCCCGCGGTGCCAGCCCCCGCGCT